>NC_090613.1:1514672-1522770 GCF_004359215.1 Bremia lactucae
AAGAAGTTGCACCTCGCGCCGTAGAGCATCAAATGTTTCCGCCGAAATTTCGGCCCCCTCTCGCGCTGCTTGATGCGCGGGGAAACCTTCAGTTTCATGTGGAGAAACTTCTAAAGCGACGTCGTCGTGAGGGTCAATACCAGTATCTAGTGAAGTGGCTAGGGTACCCTCTTTCGAAAGCTCTTAAGAGTTCGAGGTACCTCTTCGGCAAGATTGCCTGTAAGCCGTTGACGTTCCTGAGCGCCAAGCTCAGGATCAACTCGCGTCAAACGACGCTTCCCACCACTAAACGTGGGATTAGGTGGATCTATAGCCTCAGTGCGGCTTCGATCCATGGTTGTACGGTCATCCGAAGCACTGAATATCGGCTAGGCCTTTCTTCGTTTTGTGGCATAAATGCCGAACGTAACTGGTCTTTGGCGTTAAGCTTAGCGAAATCGAAGCGAAGCTTCCGTTTCAAACGAATATCACCTCTATCCGCAAACTCTCTGTTTTCAGTCCTTGTTTCGTTTGGAAACAAAACGATCGGAATTTCCCTCATGGAGGTCACCGAAGCCCCCACGGGCTTGATCACGTAAACGCGTCAAAAACTGGCTTCGCGTCATTACCTTTGGCGTAAGGTATTCCTCATGAAAAGCGTCGCGGGCAGCGATCTCCTCCGGCGTCCTCGCTGGGTCACCAGAGAGACAGATGTCCAAGCTATGACCCGCTATTTCTTTGAAATGCTCGTGCGCACTTAGCGGAGTGAATATATATATATTTTACTATGAGCTTTAGCTTTCGCTATCTCGGCAGCTCGACGACGAGCTCTTTCATCTATGAGGATTATCTGCTTTTGCTTTTTATCGAGCGGATTCGTAATGATCTTGAACTCAGGGTCCCGTGTCCTGTCAATGCAGTTATGATATCAGCGGCACCACGTTCTGGGAACGGATTTGGGGCCCGCCGACGTTCATCCGGAGGAGAAGGCGTGAGCGAACGCCGCACTTTTCCCTCCTCCTCTGATTGAGAGTGGCTTTCAAAGTCCACTATTTCCTCATCGTTGAGAAAGTGCTAAGAGTCTGCGACTCGCACTTGATTGTCATTAGACAAAGGAATGAAAAGCACAACCGAACGTGCCCATATATCTCAGGGATAATACACCTTGATGACTCGGCCTTAGGCCTACAATGCTTTCAGCATTTCGACTGGGTATCGACGTTTCCGCACCGTACCAGATTTCTGGTATAATCGGAATTGGTGCTCTTTCAAGCTTTACGCGTATTGGGTAGGAAATAGGCTGGACGTAAATGTTTCGTGTTTCTTCCGCACATATAAAATCTACGTGTTATTATGCTGCTCCACAGCTTGAAGAGCCTCTTCTCCTCTTCAACGAGGCTTAGATCCATGAGTTCCGGCCTATTAGACAGTAACTCCCTGTGCTCGAAGAGCTTGTACGGATTCCTCAACATCGAACGGCAATCCACGTCGAACAGTGACAACGTTGACATGGTAAATCCGGCTGACGAGACAACACGCTTTACGCTCACAACTGGGCATTGAGCGCACCCTACTCGTCGATCTCGACCTTTTTTACCACAGTCGCCAGAATGACCACTGGATTGAGCTGTCCCCTTGCGATTTCCGCGCTGAATTGAGTCAGTAAATTTCCATCGTGGAGCTTCAGACTTTACAGCTGCTTCAGCTGCCCATGAAGTGCATTGTTATCGAGTCTTTAAAGTTAACGTCTTGTCCGCATCGTATTGTCGAATGCCAGACAATTGTGCTACGCTGTTCGCTGCGTGCACAATAAACTTGAGCTTGTCGACTTTGAGCGTCAAAATAAAGTTGACTGGGTGTGATATCGTCGCAAAAAGGCGCATAATTGCTACCGGGTCCGCCTTGATCTGAGCGAAGCCATCTTTCTCATTGAATTTGTCTTGTCGACGATCAATCCAAAAGCTGGCGTGTTACTTTGGCGGTCAAACGACCACTACTTCAATGATCGGCTGTTCAAGCGCGTACGCTGAAAAGAGCTGGGTGACGCAGCCGCAGCAACTGCTGCCGAAGCGTTTAATGGTGCTTTACGGGCTCGAGATAATTGCTCATGTTGGTTTGTCGCTCGTGCTGCGGCTTGCGCGTCATGTGCGTCCGTCGATAGATCGTACGGAATAAGTGCGAATGATAGAACTGCGGGATTACTGCTTGACTGGAGGGTCTCGGTCTCGAATGTATCAACCCGCTCTCTCGGAAACGGTGCTTCGCCATCGTCACTGGGACATGAAGTCATACCAACAATCTCGCCTTGGTCTAGATCGTCGATGCGAAGCGTCACGTCCAGGTCTATTTGAGACTGCATACGAGCGTCGTTGTCGGGTTCAAGAGAACGATTGTGTTGCTGATCGCCACGACCAGCTAGTTCAACTGCAGCGACATTCTTAGTATTGTCGCCGCACCCTAACAAGCTGGTCCGCTATGATTGAGCTTCTTTTTGAGAGATGGCCAAACGGGAGCTCGTCAGCACTAAGGGCCTCTCCGCATTTGACTCAACAGCAATAGCTTTGTCTGTCACCGCCAGCTGGCGTCGATTTCAAGTCGCGTCGTTCAAATCGTGACAACTCGGTCGGCTTGCAAAAAATGCGCGTGGTTTTTTCAAAAGATCAGCGCATCTGAGATTGGTACTTGCATTTCTAGCAGGAGTATGGTCGGGGCAGACACGACATCGTAAACGCAAGTCACTCATGGCTAGGCAGACCAGATGTCAGAGTCAAATGCTCTATCGTAGGGCTTCAGACCTGGCAAAAAAGCAAAGACTGCCTTGTGCTTAAGTAGAGCGTGGCCGCATTAAGACGTGCCCGCCGACACTTAGTAGCACTTGAAATCCTCCCCACGACTTTGAGCGTGTCAGTGAGGATGAGCGTCAATATTGATTGGGCTTATTTCTCCCACCTCTCCGAACATCATCGGGAAGTAGCAGAGCACTTGGCGCAGGGACTTCGTGAAAAAGCCCTGGCAGGCTCTTGGGCAGTCCTTCTGAGCAAGATGTTGCTCAGTTATAGCATTCGTGCTCGGACAGCACGGAGCCCGCATCCGAGGCACAAAGTCATGCTGCGGTGGAGTCCGTAACTCAGACTAAGGAGGAGCTGAGGATGAACAGGCTCGGAGCGAGGCTCTCAACAGGACTGTTGAGATGCGAAACGACTTGACTTCGAGCTCCAACAAATTATTGATATGCTGTCTCATTATAGCTTGGATCGACCTCAGTGACGAGTGGTCAAGCACTGGAACTGGGACCGGGAGGTACGTAGATCGATACCCGCGGAGGGCGGTACGATCACATATTGCCGGATATAGGTTAAAAAGAAGACGAGCAACCATCCAATGGATGCACGTGAGGTCCTTGATCGGGTTAAGAGCTCTTTTAAGGCGGTTCGGGACCGTCTTTTGACGCTGGAGCGTCAGCAGCCTCGTTTAGAGGGTCAGTTGGATATCCTGGTGAAGATGCAACAATCTGCGGCACGACCGCCTGTTTCGGCGCAAGCGCCTTCAAGTCCACCTGGAAAGGGTCCCGATATGGCTTAAGCAAGCCAACGTAAAATACTGGGTGTGTACGCAGCTTGCTGGAAAGTTTTAGCGTATAAGCTAGGCCCTTCTTGGCCACGAGCGTAAATGGTCCAATAAAGCGCGGGTTTGGTTTGAAGACCGCGGAAGCCAAGTTGGTAGGTAGGTTTTTAGCGCTTAGTAATACTAGGTCTCCGACCATATAATAATTAATACAGCTTCTGCCTTTGGCATCTGCTTGTTGTTTTTGTTTGTCTTGGCTATCAATTATCGTATCCCTTACGTGTCTTAAGACACTAAATCGCGTCGCGAGAAACTCGCTTACTTGTTTTCGGACGGTAACAGGGCTGATATCAGCAAGTATATCGGCTAATTCTCCCCCACCAGACCCTGAACCACGCATTGGTATCGTTAATGGAACGCGTGGTGGGTAAGACCGTTTACGGTGGGTAATACCGTTTACATAGAACGGAGTAAAGCCTGTAGAGGCATGAACAGCGTTATTTAACGCAAACTCCACCACAGGAAGCATTGAGCTCCAGCGCTTTGGTGACTGAGCACACACACTGCGTAAAATGCCTTCAATGACGCGATTTACACGTTCAGTTTGACCATCGGTCTGCGGATGGTCCGCAGACCAATCTGGTGCCAAACACTCGGAGAATTGGATTCCAGGATTTACCCTGCAACGGGGGTCCCGATCAGAGACAACATGGCAAACCATGTTGTCGAAATACACGATCGATAAACAGCTTAGCTGTACCTTCTCCATCCATGGAATCCCACACGGCCGCTAAGTGAGCCATTTTGCTCAATCCGTCAACAAAGACCACTATACCGGAGTTACCGGCTGAATCTTTCGGTAGACCGGAAACAAAATCCATACTAATGAAATACCAGCAACCTATGGGGACGAGAAGAATCGCCAGTGGGCGCAGCAGCATGCGCCGAGGGTTTAACCCGTTGGCAAGTTTCGCATGTGCGAACATATGTGCTGACCCATTTATAAAGTTTGGGCCACCAATAACTCTGGCTTATAGGCTGTAGGTCTTTTCTCTACCGAGATGACCACCAAGAACAGTATCGTGTGCCTCATAAAGGATTCGGTACTTCAAATCCTCATCATGAGGAACAACGACACGCGGAGGGTCCGCGATGTCAGTGCAATAAAGCAAGAGGTCGTTATCGATAGAAAATCGATGTAACATTGCACGCAAACGCGCCGGCAATTTAATACCCGAATCCGAGTTCTTTAAAGCTCGTAGCAGAGCTACACACTGTTCATCCTTGGCGTAAGCCGAACGGATTAATTCAGGAATAGGTGACGAGATAGTCGTTAAACGAGAAAGCTCATAATCCGGCCTGAGTGATAACGCATCGGCCAAAGCATTCTGCTTGCCGTACTTATGCTTCACCTCGAAGTTGTATTCCGCAAAAAAAGATAACCATCGGGCCATTCTCTGTGAGAGATGGGCCAACTTAGTTGCCGTGCGTAATGACGCGTGATCTGTATATATCACAAACGGCTTAGAGCCGAGCAGATGAACTCTGAATTTGACGATAGCATACTTCATAGCAAGTTACTCTTTCTCATGAAGTGGGTAATTCTTTTCCGCAGCTTTAACCTATCTAAACTCGAACGCCATCACACATTCGTGCCCATCAACATCTGTTTGTAACAGAACACTGCCAATGGCAAAATTTGATGCGTCACAGACGACACTGAAAGGCCAATTTAGGTTTGGCAGTACCAGGATTGGGCATGGATAAGACTATCCTTAACTTGTTGAAAAGCATCATGTTCGATGCTAGTCCAGCACCATTCCGTATCCTTTTTAAGGAGATTAGATAATGGCCTAGCCATATCAGCGTAATTTTCGCTATACTTTTGTAAATAATTGGCTAGACCCAGCCACTTACGCAAATTTTTTTGGCTTCTAGGAACCGGCCAATCTACTATGACTTTTGCCTTAGCGGGATCCGCTCTAAGGCCTCCCTTTCCATTGAAGCATCCTAAAAATGGAATTTCGTCTGCGCCAAAAATGCATTTAGATGCATTGGCATACAATTTGTTTGTGCGCATGCACTCGAGCACTGCTCGCAAATGGTCTCAATGGTTTTTTATATCCGACCGACCCTGCTTCGCACGGCTAACATCGAAATAAGTCGGTGCATAACCTCGATGAGGGCGAAACAGTTGCGTCACTAGACGATTAAATGTTGCCCGGGCGTTGGAAAGCCCTTGTGGCATAACCAGCCACTCCCATATGATGCCGCTTGGGGGGCTAACCGCTGTAAGCGGGATATCGCTAGCTCGCATGAGCAGTTGGTAGTAACCATCGACTAAGTCCAATGCACTGTACTTTGTACATCCCACCATATTATTCTGAAGAACATCCTTTCTAGGATTGGAGGTTTGTGCTGGTAAAGTGACAGCATTAAGCTTATTATAAGCATGTACAATGAATGCGCCATTTTACCGTTTGGCTTTTTGACACAAAATGTCGGTGTCGAATCAGATTTGCTCTCTCGTACCATTCCAGCCTCGTGCTTAGCACGGAAAAAATCGTCAATGACGTCACACTGCTCCCTTGGTAAAGGCCATTGTCTTGTGACACAGTATTTGGTTCCTGGAACCAAGTCAAATTCATGACGAACACCTCTATCCGGAGGTAAAACATATGGTGGATTATTACATACCACATCTTGGAATTCCTTAATCAAGGAATAAAAGGGATCCATAGGATTTTTAAGGATCGATGACCCATTTCGCGCACTAAGTGCAGCTTTTGTGTCATCCAGGACAGCTTCGTCTAGAAGTGACGATGAGTTTAACTCAATTGTTGGTCGAATGACCACCATTTCAGATATGTCACCAGCCTTTAAGGCTCGGCCGCACTCATCGATAGACATTTCGTCTAGCTCTAACAGAGTATGTAACGAAGGGAGTCCCGCAAAGGCTAACTTTCATCTCAATGCTACCGATTACACCATTTACAAGCGTGTGTAATTGCTTACACGTATTGCTTTGTGAGGGTATAAACGCTTCGAGTCTCCCCTGTCTCGGAGCAGAGACAATACGTCTCTTAGAGTCCGGGACATTCACGTCCCCGATTTTTTCAGCCTGTATTGGTTCTATACTAGACAGGGTGTCTAATTCGACATCCGACAAGGAATTTGATAACTCAACTTCCTTTACCAGCTAATGTTTAGGTGTTACTTCACATGCATTAGAAGGGTTTGACCACAAATGCCCTTGCAACCGCCAATAGTGTCACTACTGACACTCAGTAAGATGCCACCTCGCCCGACCACACTCGGTGGACTTAGACGTGCCACTCCACGTATCTCAGGGATATTGCACCCTTGAGGCCCTGGCGAACCGCCTACAGTGTCACTACTGACACTCAGTATGATGCCACCTCGGCCGACCATATTCGGTCGGCTTAGACGTGCCACTCCATGTATCTCAGGAATATTGCACCCTTGATGATTCGGCCTTAGGCCAACAATGCTTTCAGCATTCAGTGAATCGTTATTACAACGATTGTCACTCGACGGAGTACGAGCCGTTCCACTTATTTCTGCTGAGTCGGGCTCGGAATTAATGATTTTAACATTATAATTTATTAACTCAGACATACCAATGTCTAAAACACTGACAGACTCATTCAATAATCCGCGCCAGTAGCGCTTTTGTTGCCTAGCGAAGGTGGGTTCATGACTCTCCAAAACTTTGCTAGGAAAATTGCGCGTGGTCTTAGACCTCCAATCGATCCATGGATCATAGTGTTCTAACCAGGCCATACCAAGGATGAGATCATATCTCGAATCCAAATCAAGGACGAGACAGCGTTCCATACTGTCAAAGTCCAGAAACTTTATACTAAATTCAATGGAACTTTGGGACAACAGTTACACGAGTACGCCAGTCGCTAAGCGAAGAGTGATTGTATCACCTTCATGCGCTCTAAGCGCCTCAATGTATTGTTGACTTCCTTCAAGGGAAAGGCGTCGAGCATAATTGCAAGACGCTCCTGAGTCAATTAAAATTGACCCACGGCTTATCAAAGCCCTTTACAGTCGCTTGAGCGACTAGCAATCCAGGCTTGTACTCTCGCCCCGTGCCATTGAGCACCGAGCTAATTGGGGCTAGGTTCTGTTTATTCTCACCCCCTTGATGTTCAACAGAGCCTAGGTCTTCCCCAGTAGGGCGCCCCGCACCTACTGGGTATCAACGTTATCCCGCATTGTACCAGATCTCTGGTATAGGTCGGAGTTAAAGCTCTTTCGAGCTTTACGCGAATTTCGAAGGGGGCAGGCAGGACGTAAATGTTTCGTGTTTCCGCACATATAATATCTACGGATGGTCTTATGCTGTTCCCCAGCTTGAAGAGCCTCTTCTCCTTCTTCAACGAGGCTTAAATTCATAGGTTCCGCTCTATTAGACGGATCCATGTGATCGAAGAGCTTGTTCGGTTAACAGGCGTGCTAACGCGAGCAGACTTGAAATAAGACTTGGCGCGTAGCGCTATGGTAACTGCTTTTTTGAACGTAG
>NC_090613.1:1522870-1525062 GCF_004359215.1 Bremia lactucae
AGGTCCGCTCTTAAATATGATCATTTGCCCATCTCAAAATAGATCATCGAACGTTCGCGGAACCATCTGGTCTGCTGTCGCATGTAAATGATCGCTGTCGCATGTAGATGATTGCTATCGCGCGATGTCAATGATCAACCGGTACATACTGGTTAGTCTTGCGCACTTCGAGCCCTTTCTGTCGGTTGACCGCATCAGCGATGGAATCCTGTATGAAACGGACATCTGCTTCTCTAGCCAGCAGGAAATAACCGGCTGACTCGGTTTTATTATTGTTTCAGTGCGACCGGCTTGCACTGCGGAGATATAAATCTCTCCATTATTGAGAGCATTATCATTCTCATTTATAGTATTGTTTTCGATGCTGAGTCTCTCAGCATTGTTGTCTACTTCAATGTTACTTAGCTCAACATTGGTATCCTTTGCAGTAAACTTAGGGCTAATGCGTGACGACAAAAAGCTAAAAGGTTTTTTGCTCGAGTGAGTCCCCCCCCTCTCAAATAAGAGTTACTCTAAAACAGGGAAGGTTTATGTGGGTGGCTAAACCCATTCACAAAAAATGGTGTATGCTTTGTAGAAGCATGCACTGAATTGTTGATGGCAAATTGTACCATCGGCAAGAACTCGCTCCAACTCTTAAAAGAGTAGACGTATCCGCGAAGTATCTCCTCAAGAATACAATTTGCACGCTCCGTCTGACCATCTGCTTCAGGATGATCAGAAGTTAATATTTTTAAGTTCTCACGCGATTTGAACACTGTTTGCCAAAATTCAGCCGTGAATCTAGGGTCTCGATCTGAGACTAATTCGCGGGGTAACCCATAGAGTCCAAATATCGTGTCATAAAGACACGAGCACAACATTTGGCTGTGGTCGACTCCGGGACGGCAGCAAGTTGTACCAGCTTGCGGTCAACACAAACAAGAATACCAGTATTCTTGTGGGTGTCTTCGGGGAATCCGAGGACAAGTCCATAGATGCGGACTGCCAACACTCTGCCGGAACAGGCAAAGGTTGCAACAGAGCACGGGATGAAGCACTGGAATTTGCCCGTTGTCAAACTGCACAAGCACTTGTGTACTTGCGGATGCCAATAGAAGTCGCGACTTATAGTGCGACATGTCTTCTTACGTCCACGATGACCGCTTGTTGGTTTATCGTGGTACTCATACATGATGCGTAATCGCAAATTTATATGGTTAGGGATGGCAACACGAGGTGTGTCGCCAGCAATGGTTCTATAATACAATAATCCATTGCGTGTTGTTTATCGATCTGTTTAGGATCGACACTTTCGACAATCCTCTTAGAATTGTTGGCAAGGATTTCTAAGGTAATTCATCAACCCTTAAGAGCCTTATCTTCTTGACAAGCTCGTCTAACGTCGTCGAGTAATGTTGACGACGAACACTTATTATTCCAACAGTGGCCTTATGCTCACAGTTGATTTGCGCAGCCGGCTCAAAATCGGCCAGCGCGAAATGGCATCAGCGTCGACGTTGAATCATCCTGATATATACTCAACGGAGAAGTTATACTCCGCGAAGAAAGAGAACAATTGCACCATTCTTTGCGAGAGGCGTGGACTGTTTTCGGCCGTGCGTCCATACGCATGGTCCGTATATACAATGAACGGTCTATTAAGACCCTAAGCTTAGCCAGTGCGTATTTCATGGCAAGGAGTTCGTTGTCATGAAATAGATTATTGCGTTCACCTAGTTGAAGCTGACGTGATTGATAACAGACGACGCACTGTGCCGTCTGTGTCATATTGCATTAACGCATAGTCGATTGCAAAACCGCTGGTGTCACAGACCACATGCAAAAGTCGGTCTTGGTCAGCAATCGTCAGGATTGGCGATTGCATCAAGTTTTTTTTTCTTGATACCGCCAAAGGAACGCTGACAATCAGCGTTCCATGACCAATTTACATTTTTATTCGACAAAGAAAAAAGAGGTACTGTCATTTCGGCATAATTGCAGGTACGTCGCGAAACCGAGGAACTTTCTCAGTCCCTTTTCCTCGACTGGCACATGCCAATCGGTGATTGCCTTGATCTTCTCTGGATCCGGGTGTACAGAGTGTTTACCCGCGATGCACTCAAGAAGTGGTATTTCTCTTGCACCGAATATATACTTCTTGAGATTTGCATTCAACTTGTGCTTACGCATAAGTAAAAAAACTTTTTGGA
>NC_090613.1:1525162-1525561 GCF_004359215.1 Bremia lactucae
GATGCGCTCGCTGTCCGCATCCATAACCGTAGGTCCGATTCCGGAGCACATTAAGGTGCCCACGTTTATGAACGGACTACGGCATGGCCCATCGCGACAGGCCCTTTTCAGAAAGGTGCCGTCGACGATGGAAGAGGCAATCCAAATTGCCTTAGTTGAGGAGCAATCCTACAACAGTGCCTCGGCGACAGCTTGGTATAAGCCGTCGGCCGAGAGGACAGATGCCACTCCTATGGAGTTGGGCAATGCAGACGTGGTCTGTTTTAAATGCGGCAAGCGCGGCCATATGATGGCTCGCTGCTATGCCAGGGTCCCTGCTGGGGCAAAAATGCCCAGCAAGAGGACTCCCTTCCCAAAGGGCGATGGCAAGAACCAGCGTGCGAGACGCATGAGTTCTGC
>NC_090613.1:1528818-1536839 GCF_004359215.1 Bremia lactucae
CTTGTAGAGGCACCGGTCTTGGCATTGCCAGACGCGGATAAGCCCTTTAGCGTCGTCTGCGATGCAAGTAATTTTGCAATCGGCAGCGCGCTCATGCAGAGGGATGACGACGGCGTTGACCGTGTCATCTCTTATCAGTCCCGACTATTAAAAGCCGCGAAACTGAATTACCCTGTGCATGACAAAGAGCTACTTTTAATAAAGTATGCTATTATCAAATTTCGTGTGCACCTACTGGGCTCCGAACCATTTGTGGTTTACACAGATTATGCATCACTGCGGACCGCAATAAACTCACCGCACCTCTCGCCTAGAATGGCAAGATGGCTAACATTTTTCACTAAATTTTAATTACAAAGTTGAATACAAGCCGGATAAGTCGAATGTCTCGGCTGGCGCTTTATAGCGCAGACCAGACATCGAGGTAAGACACCAGGAAAGTGTATCTAGTGCTAAAGCACAATTTCAGCCGTCAACGTTGGCAGCCATGAAGGTATACCTCATGACGAGCTCATTAGCCTCTGAAATAAAAGAGAGCTACAGTCAGGACGATCATTGTCGCCTGCTGTTGGATCACTTTAGTGGACGAAAGGTTTCCTTCCGTCGCACCTGAAAGCTAAGCTAAATCGCTTTAGCTACAGCGATGGCCTGTTATGGCATCAGTTATCGCTATGTGATCCCTTGGAAATTGATGTGGCTCATGACACAATTATCAAGATGATGATCTTTCACGAGCTATTTTACTTTATCTAAGTCTGCTTGTACACCATGTGTACCTACGATGCAACCCAGCATGTGTATCTCAGGGACCCCTATGACGCACTTTTGCAAGTTGACGTATAATTGGGCGTCCTTTAATGTCTGCACGACAGCGTCTAAATGACGCTTGTGCGACTCTATTGCTCTCAACCCGTCCTCGTCCCTACTATGCACGAATACATCGTCAAAGTAAAGGGGCGCGGAGGCATGGTGCTGACGCATCACGTGAGCCACCACCCGGTTGAATGTCGCCGGTGCATTTTTCAACCCTTGAAGCATCATAAGCCACTACCGCTTCGAGTGCTTACAGCTGTTTTGGCTACATCGGACTCTCATGAGCACCTGATAGTAGCCATCCTTCAAATCCAACGCGGAAAAGATAGTTGACTTTCCCATGGAGTTCAACAAGACATCTTTCCGCGGGATTTGCGTTTGCGCCGGTAGGTCGCCGTGGTCAGCTTATTGTAAGCATGAGCCACGCGCCATTCACCTGTGGCTTTACGCATACAAAAGGTCGGGCTGATTGACGCGTTTACGTGATTAAGCCCGTGGGGCTTCGGTGACCTCTATGAGGGAAATTACGATCGTTTTGTTTCTAAACGAAACAAGGAGTAAAAACGAAGTCTCATTTGAGAACTAGGTCCACCGGGCCCGCCGACTTCGTAATATTTGGAATATCCGAGAGTGTGCGGATAGAGGTGATGTTCGTTTGGAACGGAAGCTTCGCTTCGATTTCGCTAAGCTTAAGGCCAAAGACCAGTTACGTTCGGCATTTATGTAACAAAATGAAGAAAGGCCTAGCCGATATTTCAGTGCTTCGGTTGACCGTACAACCATGATCGAAGCCGCACTGAGGCTATAAATCCACCTAATCCCATGTTTAGTGGTGGGAAGCGTCGTTTGACGCGAGTTGACCCTGAGTTTGGCGCTCAAAAACGTCAACGGCGTACGGGCAATCTTGCCGAAGAGGTACCTCGAACTTCCAAGACTTTTCAGAAGAAGGGTACCCTAGCCACTTCACCAGATAGTGGTATTGACCCTCACGACGACGTCGCTTTAAAAGTTTCTCTAATGAAACTGAATGTTCCCCTGCGCATCAAGCAGCGCGGGAGGGGGCCGAACTTTTGGCGGAAGCATTTGATACTCTACGGCACTGCAACTCCTTCGTGAGATCCTTGCTCGGGTTGAGAGCTCTTTTGAGGCGGTTTAGAACCATCGTTCGCTGCTGAAGCGTCAGCAACCTCGTTTAGAGGGCCAGCTACATATCCTGGTGAGGATGCAGAATCTGCGGCACGACCGCCTGTCTCGGCGCAACCGACTGTAGGTCCACGTGGGAAGGGTCCCGATATGGCTTAAGCAAGCCAACGTTAAACACTGGGTGTGTATGCAGCTTTATAGAAGGTTTAGCGTATAAGCTAGGCCCTTCTTGGCCACGACCGTAAGTGGTCCAATAAAGCGCGGGCGCAATTTGGTCTTGAAGACCGTGGAAACCAAGTTTGTAGGCAGGTTTTTAGCGTTTAGCAAAACTCGGTCTCCGACCATATAAGGATTAATACAGCTTCTGCTTTTAGCATCTGCTTGTTCTTTTTGTTTGTCTTAGCTATCAGCCATCGTATCCCTTACATGCACTAAATCGCGTCGCAAGAAACTCGCTTACTTGTTTCCGAACGGTAACACGACTGATATCAGCAAGCCTATCGGCTAATTCTCACCCACCAAGCACTGAACCACGCAGTGGTATCGTTAATGGAACGCGTGGGTGGGTAAAACCGTTTACATAGAACGGAGTATAGCCTTAAGAGGCATGAACAGCGTTATTTAACGCAAACTCCACTACTGGGAGTATTTAGCTCCAGCGCTTTGGTGTCTGAGCACACACGCTGCGTAAAACGTCTTCAATGACGCGATTGACACGTTCAGTTCGACCATCGGTCTGCGGATGGTCCTCAGTGGACATATCAAATCTGGTGCCAAGCACTCGGAAATTGATTTCCAGAATTTACCCGTGAAACGGGGATCCCGACCATGTTGTCGAAACACGCGATCGATAAACAGCTTAGCTGTACCCTCTCCATTAATGGAATCCGGCACGGCCGCTAAGTGAGCCATTTTGCTCAATCGGTCAACAAAGGCCTTTATGCCGGAGATACCGGCTGAATCTTTCGGTAGACTGAAAACAAAATCCATACTAATGGACTCCCAGCAACCTATGGGGACGGAAAGGCTCGCCAGTGGCGCAGCAGCATGAGCCGAGGGTTAAATACGTTGGCAAGTTTCGCAGGTGCGAACATATGTGCTGACCCATTTATAAAGTTTGGCCACCAATAAATCTGGCTTATAGAGCCGTAGGTCTTTTCTCTACCGAGATGGCCACCAAGGACAGTATCGTGTGCCTCGTAGAGAATCCGGTACTTCAAATCCTCATCATGAGGAACAACGACACGCGGAGGGTCCGCGATGTCTGTGCAATAAAGCAACAGGTTGTAATCGATAGAATATCGATGTTACCTTGCACGCAAACGTGCCGGCAATTTAATACATGAATCTGAGTTATTTAAAGCTCGTAGCAGAGCTACACACTGTTCATCCTTGGCGTAAGCCGAACGGATTAATTCAGGAATAGGCGACAAGACAGTCGTTAATGAGAAAGCTCATAATCCGGCCTGCTTGATAACGCATCGGTCAAAGCATTTTGCTTGCCGGGTTTATACTTCACCTCGAAGTTGCATTCCGCGAAAAAGGATAGCCATCGGGTCATTCTCTGTGAGAGATAGGGCGACTTAGTCGCCGTGCGTAATGACGCGTGATCTGTATAAATCACAAACGGCTTAGAGCCGAGATGACGAACTCTGAATTTGACGAGAGCATACTTCATAGCAAGTAACTCTATGTCATGAACTGGGTAGTTCTTTTCCGCAGCTTGAAGCTGTCTAGACTCGAACGCAATAACACTTTCATGCACATCAACATCTGTTTGTAATAGAGCACTGCCAATGGCAAAATCTGATGCGTCACCGACGACACTGAAAGGCCAATTTGGATTTGGCAGTGCCAGAATCGGGGCATTGATAATACTATCCTTAACTGCTCGAAAATCATTGTTTTCGGTGCTAGTCCAGCACCATTCTGTATCCTTTTTAAGGAGATTAGATAATGGCCTAGCCATATCAGCGTAATTTTCGCTATATTTGTGTAAATAATTGGCGAGACCCAACCACTTACGCAAATCCTTTGGGGTTTTAGGAACCGGCCAATTTACTATGGCTTTAACCTTAGCAGGATCCGCTCTAAGGCCTTGCTTTCCAATGAAGCATCCTAAAAAAGGAATTTCGTCTGCGCCAAAAATGCATTTAGATGCATTGGCATTCAATTTGTTTGTGCGAATGCACTCGAGCACTGCTCGCAAATGGTCTAAATGGTTTTCCATATCCGACCGACCCTTCTACGCACAACTATGGATAAAAATGTCATCGAAATAAGTCTGTGCCTAACCTCGATGAGGGCGAAACAGTTGCGTCACTAGACGTTAAATGTTCCCGGGGCTTTGGAAAGCCCTTGTGGCATAACCAGCCACTCCCATAACATGCCGCTTGGGGTGCTAACCGCTGTAAGCCGGATATCACTAGCTCGCATGAGCAATTGATAGTAACCATGGACTAAGTCCAATGCACTGTACATTGTACATCCCACCATATTGTTCTGAAGAAATCCTTTTTAGGAATGGGGGTTTGTGCTGGTATAGTGGCAGCATTAAGCTTATTAGAAGCATGTACAGTGCGCCATTTACCATTTGGCTTTTTGACACAAAATGTCGGTGTCGAATGAGGAGATTTGCTTTCTCGTACCATTCCAGCCTCGTGCTTAGCACGGAAGAAATCGTCAATGACGTCACAATGCTCCCTTGGTAAAGGCCATTGTCTTGTGACACAGTATTTGGTTCCCGGAACTAAGTCAATTTTATGACGAACACCTCTATCCGGAGGTAAAACAGATGGTAAGTTATTACATACCACATCTTGAAATTCCTAAATTAAGGAATAAAAGGAATCCGTAGGATCTTTAAGGATCGATAACCCATTTCGCGCACTAAGTGCAGCTTTTGTGTCATCCAGGACAGCTTCGTCTAGAAGTGACGATGAGTTTAACTCAACCATAGGTCGAATGACCACCATTTCAGATGAGTCGCCAGGCTTTTAGGCTCGGCCGCACTCATCAATAGACATTTCGTCTAGCTCTAAAAGAGCATGTAACGAGGGGATTGCCGAAAGGCTAACTTTCCCTCAATGTTACCGGTTACACCATTTACAAGCGTATGTAATTGCTCACTTGTATCACTTTGGGAGGGTATACACGCTTCGTGTCCATCCTGTCTTGAAGTGGAGACAATACGCCTCTTAAAGGCCGGGACATTCACGTCCCCGGGTTTTCCAGCCTGTATTGGTTCTATACAAGACATGGTGTCTAATTTGACATCCGACAAGAAGTTAGGCAACTCAACTTTCTTATTCAGCGAACGTTTACGTGTCGCTTCACGTGCATTAGGAGGGTTTGACCCAAAATGCCCTAGCGAACTGCCGATAGTGTCACTATTGACACTCAGTATGATGCCACCTCGGCCGACCACACTCGGTGGACTTAGACGTGCCACTCACGTATCTCAGGGATATTACACCCTTGATGATTCGGCCTTAGGCCAGCAATGCTTTTAGCATTTAGTGAATCGTTATTATAACGAGTGTCACTCGACGGAGCATGTGCCGTTCCACTTATTTCTGCTGAGTCAGGCTCAGAATTAATGTTTTTAACATTAGTTTATTAACTCAGACATGCCAATGTCTAAAACACTGACAGACTCATTCAATGATCCGCGCCAATAGCGCTTTTGTTGCCTAGCAAAGGTGGGTTCATGTCTCCAAAACTTTGCTAGGAGCATTGCGCGTGGCGCCTAAGGTCTTAGACCTTCAATCGATCCATGGCTCATGGCGTTCAAGCCACGTTATACCCAGGCTGAGATCATACTCGAATCCAAATAAAGGACGAGACAGCGTTCCATACTGTCAAAGTCCGGAAACTTTATACCTAAGTTCAATGGGACTTTTGGAACAGTGACACGAGTCCCAGGTTGCTAAGCAACGTATTGTTGACTTCCTTCAAGGGAAAGCCGTCGAGCATAATAACAAGACGCTCCTGAGTCAATTAAAATTGACCACGGCTTATCAAAGCCCTTTGCAGGTGCTTAAGCGACGAAAAAGCCAAACTTGTACTCTCGCCCCGTGCCATTAAGCACCGAGCTAATCGGGGCTAGGTTCTGTTTATTCTCACCTCTTGAGGTTCTATAGAGCCTAGGTCTTCCCCAGTAAGGCGCCTCGCACCTACTGGGTATGGACGTTTTCCCGTACCGTACCAGATCTCTAGTATAGGTCGGAGTTGGAGCTCTTTCGAGCTTTACGCGAATTTCGTTGGGGCAGGCCGGACGTAAATATTTCGTGCTTCCGCACATATAACATCTACGGATGGTCTTATGCTGTTCCACAGCTTATAGAGCCTCTTCTCCTTCCTCAACGAGGGTTAAATTCATGGGTTCCGGTCTATTAGACGGAACCCACGTGCTCGAAGAGCTTGTTCGGTAAGAAGGCGTGCTAACGCGAGCAGACTTAAAGTCGAACTCGGCGCTCGGCGCCATGGCAACTGCCTCTTCAAAAGTAGCAGGATGAGATCGGAATAATTCCGTCCGGGCAACGCCTATTGAGACCCCCCATAAAACCTGCTACGACAATTGCTTCTTGCACCGGGTCTTGATGCATAGATGCAATGAGAGTTCTCAACTCCTGGACATAGTCCCCGAGGGTTCTTTTACCCTGTCGAATCGCTAGGAGCCGTGCTCGCATGCGAAAAGCCTGATCAGGCGGTGCAAACATGCTGGTCATTTGCTGTCCCAGCGAATCCATGAGGGAAAAGCGTCGTTTATGGACGGACGTGCTGCACGATAGTGCCTATTCCATGGCTCTACCTCCAAGTTTGGAAATTGCCATAGCCACCTTTTGCCGTTCTGTTAAGAACAAGGCGGAATCAACGGACATTTCCATCTGCTTAATCTAAAAAGGGAGTTTTTTTCCCTCAAATGTTTTCACATTTACCGTTAGAGGGCGAGCCCTCGGCTCTGAGTCAGGTACAGAGATGTACCGGGTTGGCATAGATGCCGCTAAGTGGTCCTGTACTTGACCGATCAGGGAGGCTTCGTACCTTCAAGCCTTGCATGCAGGACCTCTGGTCCCTGGGAGAATAAATGCCACGTGCTCAAGCCCAAATACGGTTTTGAGCTTGTCATAAGCGGCGCGTTGCGCTTCTGACAAATCTGGAACCTCTTCCATTTTCGTGAGGGTTTAGTCTTGTAAAGACTCAGGCGTAGATTGACTACGAGTGCTACCCCTCTCAATTGACAGAGGCGCAGAAGAACATGATCCGGCAGGTGTTGTAAGGAGGTGTAGCGGGGCTACCTCGCTCCTAAAGTCAGAGGAAGACTTTTAGACTCAGAGATTCACTTAGTTCTATTGAACTAATGGGTTTAACAACTCAGAGTCATACAAGCTTTTAAGCTTAAGAAATCCTAGTTCAGGGGTTCGTAGAACCAAGTGGCAACTAGTGCCCAAGAGGATATACCTTAGAAAGGCTTCTTTCTTACAGATCAATGCGCAAGCCTTAAAAGGCACTTAACGCTTTAAGATCAAAAGGGGGACTGCACTTTATTTACTTATTTTTAAATCTAAAAACCTTATCCTAGCTAATTAAAATAGATTTTGGCCGCCGGATTTATATCTGGCGGCGACCACATTTGTTGCCCATCATAAATGGGATCTAAGTATCTAACTATTTTAAAATTAGATAAAAAGGTAATTTATCCATTAAGTAAATGTACCACATCAACGGTTCTCCAACCGATGTGTACAGTGAGCGCCTTAGCGACCTTGCCCAACGCACTGAAGTGTCGTCACGGGAGCGGTAATCCGGCTCCTCGTGCGCACTTACTAAGTAGTAGCTTTCAGGCTGATTTAGTTTTATAGGCACTCAATTGATATACCTATTTTTACCAATCAAAATGTCATCTCTGTAGATAACACTAATATGTATTGCGAGCGTATCTTTCTAGATACTTCGCGTAACGGATGACGCTAGCCGCATTCCTCCTGTAGGCGGGCACGTCGTAATGCGGCCACGCTCTACTTAGGCACACACCCTAGCACAGCGAGGAAGCGGTTAAACCT
>NC_090613.1:1536939-1554451 GCF_004359215.1 Bremia lactucae
TGCACCACACCCGAGTGTTGGGACTAATTACTATTATTTAGTAATTGACCATCCCCTTAAGTACACCAAGTGTACTTAACGGGGACTGTGTAACATAGGGGCAAATTCAGCCCGTTACACCTCCTAATGTGAATGCACCTATGTGCATCACATACACAAGAGTTGGTCACAAATGTGAACCACACCCGAGTGGTGTCTAATTACTTTATTTCAGTAATTGACCATCTCCTGAAGTACACCAAGAATTCTTAACGCGGACTGTGTAACATTAGGGCAACTTTAGCTTGTCACATAATAGGTGAAAACAAATTGAGCAAATCAATTTTAGGCAAGTTAAAATTCGATCGTTTCCGTTTAAAAATATGATCTTGCGTCGGTTAAGCTTCAATTCCGAACTTCTATATACCAATAATAGCCAATTTCAACAACTTTCTCAATAAAGAAACGAAACCCACATGGAAAGAAGCACGAATACGAAGTCCATTGGCCTCTCACATCTAGAGGTGAGACAACGTCGCGCGCTGTTGGCTAAGATTGCGAAGCTTGAGGCGCGCGGCGCCATACTGCCGTCTGATGCCCGCACTCTTCGAAGTCAGGTTCACGAAAGTTCAAGCGGCCACTGGAAGGCCGTCGAGGTGCGGCTTCAGCAGCTCGCTTGCAACTGGAACCCATACCAGGATGGCACCCGCGTAACATCAAATCCATTTCCTCTGAATAAGAAAAAATACCAAGAAGTCGACTATTATCAGCTTTTAGAATTGGAAAAGGATGATACACTCACTACGGAAGACTTTAAACGACAGTTTCGGAAGCTGGCGCTGCAGATGCATCCCGACAAAAAGCGTGCAAACCGCAAGCAAGTGCGCAATAGTGAAGATGAAAAGGGAGAGGCAGATAACGTTTCCTTGGACTCTACGCAATTTGCACGCCTCCGGTTGGCTTATGAGACGCTAAGTGACCATAAAAGGCGATCAGAATACGACACCAAGCTGTTGGGAATAGCCTCGCCACAGCAAATTGGCAAAGTAATTAAAAATCAAGTGAAATTGGAGGCCTCGACTGATTTTGCTTCTTTAGAGTGGATGGCACGTGTGAAGCACAAAATGGATGTAATGGCTCAAATCCCTGGGTGGGCCAAGTTGCTTTCACTTCACTCAGCAGAGCTGCGTTTTGAGACGGGGGAACCTTGCACCGGCAAAGATTGCGGTAAAATTGTGAGCATGGATCGAGATTTAGAGTGCTTGGGATCTTTGCGCCGTCGTGTATACATTTGCCTATTGCACAAATATATTCATTCATGTGATGAAAGCTGTACGAGCTTGTATGACGATGCCGAGTTTGACCGCCGTGTGTGTCAAATGCGAGCATATTGGCTGATCCAGAATTGGATATTTGACCAGTTTCAAGTTAAAGCACTTCAGCGTCAAAAGCTTACGCCTCTTCAGACAACAGCAAATCCACAACAAGTCGAAGTATCCGCAACTGAGATTCTGAAGCACGAAGACGGTCGCAACCATTGTGCTTCATCAAATGAGTCAAGAATTGTATCGACTGTCTGTGAGTTTGAGGAGCGAGATATTCATCTTGGTGATTATAATACGCGGTTTCAGATCGAAAATGTTGCTGAGTGCAAAAGCCCTGGCTGTCGAACTAGCTTCCAGTATCTGGAAGAAGGTATTTATGCTTGTCGTCGCCACGGGACCCCCCACATTTGCACTTTTGAGCAATGCAATCAACAGGAGGTACAGGCAGGTACCTACATTTGCTGGGTGAGCGGAAAAAAGTATGGATGTGAAAGGGTACAAGCAGGGACGGATGTGCGTACACGTCGCCTTGTTTTTTTAAGTGCGCCTGGCGAGGAAAACGCCGTGGAAATGGAAGTGCCTGTCATGCTTCCGCTAGGAAAGGCAACAGAGTATTTGTTGATGGGAGACTCTCCATTAAGTAATTATGGTATTGTGTCATCGCTATCTCCACCACCACCAGACGAGAAGGCTTGGAACAAGCAACTCTGTGTGGCCTCTGGTGTGTTCGAGGTAAGACCAGATGATTGTCAGCTGCCTAAGCGCGATCTTCGAAAGAAGTTAAAACGAGACCATGAACCAGAGCAAAATCTGTCATCGGTGCGCAGACGCTTGCATGACCGTTTCCTGTCCAAATTTCAGCGATCAGACACGACTTCCTTCTTTGTTTTTTTGAACTTGCCACGCGCAGTTGCAATCTTGCCGAAGGTGGTGTTAGAGCTTGAGCAATTTGCATGCAGCAGTTCGGACGATGAACATGTCCCACACTCGGCAGCTATCGATGAAAAGAACCTGCTACAGATTACAGTGAGCTCGCACTGTACTGTGAATTATATTAAATGCTGGATAGAAGAGATCACGGAACAGCAGCTCTCTATCTGGGATCAGCAAATTTACTGGGGTGATACACTAATCGGCGAAGAAACGAATGAGATGAATTTATCGGAGCACGGCATCTCGGCAGGCTGCACTTTGGAATTGCGTCTTCATGATGACTGTCCACTTCTTTTGTCGACATGGAATGGCAAGAGTGCAGCAAGCGGTCGCTGTGGTGGTGCTTTTATGGAATACAGTACTGTCCAGATTTCAAAAGAAGCAGCAGAAGATTTAGATGAGCTTCAAGAAGAGTATGAAATCGTTACGGCTGCGGAAGAGCAAGCTTTTCAAGAATATCGAATTAAAAGAAAGCGTAAAAAGTTGGAGCTGAGTGGTGCCATCAAGCATTCCGAGGTGTTGCGGTATGACAATGCCAAGTCTGAACCTCGATTGCTTGGCATGATTCGAAAGCGTATTCAAGATGTTGATGATCGTACGCTGAAACGTCACGTACTGTCAACAGATGCACAGCAAGAGCAAAGTAGTCAAAAAGAAGATTTATTGTTTATTGAAGACGAAGAGTTGGTGAAAGGAGAGCAAGAGCAGGTCTCAACGGAAATTAAGGCAATGCGATCCGTGTCGATGAATGCTCAGCCGCTTGGTATTTTCGGATAGGTTCACGTTGTCAAGAAAGAAGCAGGGCTGCTTGCAAGTCAGTCAAGCATCAAAAATGGACGCAAAGGTTCGTCGGGCGCTTTCAAATAGCGACATTGTGATCGCCGTCGACGGCGCGTGGAAAGCTACTCGTGCTCCTGCACCTTTATACAAGGCTAAAAATCCCTCGGTTCTGCATTAACAATAAGATTTAAGACGCAAACTCAGTCAAATCATTCAATTTTAAATTGAGACCGCTCATACACGCGTGCTATCAAGTCGTACCTGATTACTTGTTTAAGGCCATCGACGATTCCACGATACGCCGTAGAGCTTTCTTTTGATGCGTACGACCGCTGGACCTGTTGTCGCATCATAGCTTGCATTATTAATTATCAGCTCACATAGACAATCAGTACCTGTAGGCGCAGCTTGATTAGATCTAGCGGATTGGTTAGAAAAGATGCAGAGGCACCCGCAATAGCTGCACTTGTAAGCGTGCAAGTTGGTGAAAGCTCGTCCACGTTAAGGTTGTCGTAAATTGTTAATTTGAGTTTTTCATAAAACATAAAGTAGAGCGCCGAGAACGGTCCAAAAGAGAGCAAAGTGGCAGCATAGCCCGTATACAAACCAACAAGACGCTCAGTACGCGCGATCGTCTGGACGGCGTCGAGAGTGTTGCGGTAATAAAATTTTGGAACAACTCCTAACACATTTCCTGGATGCACTTGTACCTGCATGCGCTCCTTAATGACATCAATAGGCACCCATAGCACACAACTCAGCGCCTCAGCTGCCATACCGGCTCCTAAATACAGCAGCGTTGAGTTGCTACGAAAGCTCTCGACATCCATGAGTGCGTCTTTTGAGATTTCATATGAAGACATGTATAGACAAGTCGCAGGTGCCGAGCCTAGCATACTTACACCGATGCCACGATACAAGCCTCGGAGATGTTTTATGCTGAACATTAGGCGCCATTTTGTTTACTGGCGCGAATTTTATCTCACCTAAATGACCCGAGATTGAGCTGGGATGCAATGGTTTGGCCTGCAAAAGTGCTAGCCTGCAACCTAGCTTTTACAGTATCTAGTGGATGGCAGAAAACGCAACTGATTATACCAGCAGCCGCACTTCCCTATTGCCTCAAGTTAGTAAAGCAAGTGCAGGCTTCATGATCACAGCGAACGCACCAATAGTGTAGGGAGTTGATTATACGACTACACAGCGCCCAACGAAAACATGAGTAACACTTACTAATCATTAATGGTAAAAGGTGCAGACTACCGCACCGTCGAGCTTCTGTCATCGCCCATTTGTGCACCCTCACGATAAAATTATTTAGAATAGTGCTGGCTTCAATTCGTCAATACTAAAACGATAAGATGAAATAGGCTAGAGTTGCCCTAATGTCACACAGTCCCCGTGAAGTCAACTTGGGGAACATAAGGGGATGGTCAATTACTTAATGTGAAGTAGTTAGACTTACTGTAGGTAGGCACGTCTTAGAGCGGCCACGCTCTTCTTAAGCACACACTGTAATGTAATGGGCACACATCGGTTGGAGAACCGTTGTTGTGGTACATTTACTCTATGGGTAAAATACCCTTTTATCTAATCTTAAAATAGTTAGTTACTTAAATCCCATTTATTATGGGTAACAAATGTGGTCGCCGCCAGATATAAATCCGGCGGCCAAAATCTATTTTATTTAGCTAGGGTAAGGTTTTTTAGATTTAAAAAATTAAATAAAGTTTAGTTCCCCTTTTGATCTTAAAGCGTTAAGTGCCTTCCTAAGGCTTGCGCATTGATCTGTAAGAGATAGAAGCCTTTCTAAGGTATATCCTCTTGGGCGCTAGTTGCCACTTGGTTATACGAACCCCTGATTCCCTTGAACTAGGATTCCTTACGCTTTGATAGCTTGTTTGACTCCCTGAGTTGTTAAACCCATTAGTTCAATAGAACTAAGTGACTCTCTGAGTCTGAAAGTCTTCCTCTGACTTTAGGAGCGAGGTAGCTCAGCTACACCTCCTTACAACACCTGGCGGATCATGTTCCTCTGCGCCTCTGTCAATTGAGAGGGGTAACACTCGTAGTCAATCTACGCCTGAGTCTTTACAAGACTAAACCCTCACGAAAATGGAAGAGGTTCCAGAATTGTCAGAAGCGCAACGCGCCGCTTGGGTGCAATATCCCTAGGATACGTCGAGTGGCACGTCTAAGTCCACCGAGTGTGGTCGGCCGAGGTGGCACCATACTGAGTGTCGATAGTGACACTATTGGCAGTTAGCCAGGGAATTTTGGGTCAAACCCACCTAATGCACGTGAAGCGACACGTAAACGTTCGCTGGATAAGAAAGTTGAGTTACTCAACTTCTTGACGGATGTCAAATTAGACACCATGTCTTGTATAGAACCAATACAGGCTGGAAAACCCGCGGACGTGAATGTCCCGGCCTCTAAGAGGCGTATTGTCTCCACTCCAAGACAGGATGGACACGAAGCATGTATACCCTCCCAAAGTGATACAAGTGAGCAGTTACATACGCTTGCAAATGGTGTAACCGGTAACATTGAGGGGAAGTTAGCCTTGCGGCAATCCCCTCGTTACATGCTCTTTTAGAACTAGACGAAATGTCTATTGATGAGTGCGGTCGAGCCTTAAAAGCTGGTGACTTATCTGAAATGGTGGTCATTCGACCTACGGTTGAGTTAAACTCATCGTCACTTTTAGACGAAGCTGTCCTGGATGACACAAAAGCTGCACTTAGTGCGCGAAATGGGTCATCGATCCTTAAAGATCCTACGGATTCCTTTTATGCCTTAATTAAGGAATTCCAAGATGTGGTATGTAATAACTTACCATCTGTTTTACCTCCGGATAGAGGTGTTCGTCATAAAATTGACTTAGTTCCGGGAACCAAATACTGTGTCACAAGACAATGGCCTTTACCAAGGGAGCATTGTGACGTCACTGACGATTTCTTCCGTGCTAAGCACGAGGCTGGAATGGTACGAGAGAGCAGATCTCCTCATTCGACACCGACATTTTGTGTCAAAAAGCCAAATGGTAAATGGCGCACTGTACATGCTTATAATAAGCTTAATGCTGCCACTATACCATCACAAACCCCCATTCCTAAAAAGGATTTCTTCAGAACAATATGGTGGGATGTACAATGTACAGTGCATTGGACTTAGTCCATGGTTACTATCAATTGCTCATGCGAGCTAGTGATATCCGGCTTACAGCGGTTAGCACCCCAAGCGGCATGTTATGGGAGTGGCTGGTTATGCCACAAGGGCTTTCCAAAGCCCCGGGAACATTTAATCGTCTAGTGGCGCAACTGTTTTTCGCCCTCATCGAGGTTATGCACAGACTTATTTCGATGCCATTTTTGTCCATAGTCGTGCGGAGAAGGGTCGGTCGGATATGGAAAACCATTTAGACTATTTGCGAGCAGTGCTCGAGTGCATTCAGACAAACAAATTGTATGCCAATGCAACTAAATGCATTTTTGGCGCAGACGAAATTCCTTTTTTAGGATGCTTCATTGGAAAGCGAAGCCTTAGAGCGGATCCCGCTAAGATAAAAGCCATAGTAGATTGGCCGGTTCCTAAACCCAAAAGGATTTGCGTAAGTGGTTGGGTCTCGCCAATTATTTACACAAATATAGCGAAAATTACGCTGATATGGCTAGGCCATTATCTAATCTCCTTATAAAGGATACGGAATAGTGCTGGACTAGCACCGAAAATAATGCTAATCGAGCAGTTAAGGGTAGTCTTATCCATGCCCCGATTCTGGCACTGCCAAAACCAAATTGGCCTTTCAGTGTCGTCTGTGACGCATCAGATTTTGCCTTCGCAGTGCTCCGTTACAAACAGATGTTGAGGGACATGAACGTGTTATTGCGTTCGAGTCTAGACAGCTTCAAGCTGCGGAAAAGAACTACCCAGTTCATGACAAAGAGTTACTTGCTATGAAGTATGCTCTCGTCAAATTTAGAGTTCATCTGCTCGGCTCTAAGCCGTTTTTTGTGATATATACAGATCACGCGTCATTACGCACGGCGACTAAGTCGCCCTATCTCTCACAGAGAATGGCCCGATGGCTATCCTTTTTTGCGGAATACAACTTCGAGGTGAAGTATAAACCCGGCAAGCAAAATGCTTTGGCCGATGCGTTATCACGCAGACCGGATTATGAGCTTTCTCATTTAACGACTATCTCGTCACCTATTCCTGAATTAATCCGTTCGGCTTACGCCAAGGATGAACAGTGGGTAGCTCTGCTACGAGCTTTAAAGAAGCCGGATTTGGGTATTAAATTGCCGGCACGTTTGCGTGCAAGGTTACATCGATTTTCTATCGATAACAACCTGTTGCTTTATTGCACAGACATCGCGGACCCTCCGCGCGTCGTTGTTCCTCATGATGAGGATTTGAAGTACCGGATCCTTTATGAGGCATACGATACTGTCCTTGGTGGTCATCTCGGCAGAGAAAAGACCTACGGCTCTATCAGCCAGAGTTATTGGTGGCCCAAACTTTATAAATGCGTCAGCACATATGTTCGCACATGCGAAACGTGCCAACGGGTTTAACCCTCGGCACATGCTGCTGCGCCACTGGCGAGTCTTCCCGCCCCATAGGATGCTAGGAGTCCATTAGTATGGATTTTGTTTTTGGGCTCCCGAAAGATTCGGCCGGTAGCTCCTGTATAGTGGTCTTTGTTGACCGATTGAGCAAAATGGCTCACTTAGCGGCCGTGCCGGATTCCATTGATGGAGAGGGTACAGCTAAGCTGTTTATCGATCGCGTGTTTCAACAACATGGTTTGCCAGCGGCAATTGTCTCTGATCGGGATCCCCGTTTCATGGGTAAATTCTGGAAATCAATTTTCCGTGTGCTTGGCACCAGATTGAAAATGTCCACTGCGGACCATCCGCAGACCGATGGTCAAACTGAACGTGTCAATCGTCATTGAAGACGATTTACGCAGCGTGTGTGCTCAGACACCAAAGCGCTGGAGCTCAATGCTCCCAGTAGTGGAGTTTGCGTTAAATAACGCTGTCTATGCCTCTAAAGGCTTTACTCCGTTCTATGTAAACGGTCTTACCCACCCGCGCGCTCCACTAACGAAATTGCTGCGTGGTTCAGGGCTTGGTGGGGAAAATTGGCCGATAGGCTTGCTGATATCAGCCCTGTTACCGTTCGGAAACAAGTAAGCGAGTTTCTCGCGACGCGATTTAGTGTCTTAAGACATGTAAGGGATACGATGGCTGACAGCCAAGACAAACAAAAAGAACAAGCAGATGCCAAAGGCAGAAGCTGTATTAATTCTTATATGGTTGGAGACCGAGTTTTACTAAACGCTAAAAACCTACCTACCAACTTGGTTTCCGCGGTCTTCAAGACCAAATAGTGCCCGCGCTTTATTGGACTATTTACGGTCGTGGCCAAGAAGGGCCTTGCTTATACGCTAAACCTTCCATAAAGCTGCGTACACACCCAGTGTTTTACATTGGCTTGCTTAAGCCATATCGGGCCCTTCCCACGTGGACCTAAAGGCGGTTGCGCCGAGACAGGCGGTCGTGCCGCAGATTTTGCATCCTCACCAGGATTGTGTCTCTGCACCTGGTGATGAGGTATCCCTCACCACCTTGAAGTTGAAAGTGACAAATGATTTGTCACTTAAAGCCCTAGTGGACTGCGGAGCGTCGAATAACTTTATTCGTCGCCAGTCACTAGAGGGTAGTAGGCTCAAATATATTGAGCGCGACATCCCTCCAACGAGGATGACGGTGCGTCTAGCGACAGGCGCATCGATAACAGTGATGAAACGCGTAGTGAAATTTCACTACACGTTAAGAGATTTACAGTATGATGATGATTTCATCGTACTGGATTTGGATGACAAATTTGATGTCATCCTGGGTTTACCTTGGCTCAGAAAATACGAGCCAAGGATCAGCTGGCAGCATCGATCCGTAAAGATGCCTGCCACTTGTTCATCAGATGGCCATCTGATGAACGTCTTGGAGCGTCCACAAGCGTGTGGATGTACTACGAGTGAGTGCGATGGCCTCACTTGTGGTACGGTCGTTAGTACAACCGCACAAGATCACAGTGTGATTACCAATCACAATGTGGAGTCAGCTGCCGGCGGCTGTGTTAATGCACAGGCAGCGCCGAAGGTCCACCACTCGAAAAGGTCGAGTGGATTGGGACATGAATGTACGCTTAGTGGGCGACATTCAAGGAGTATACCGGTTGCCCAGAAAGGACAACACGATGATCCAAGGTCGAGTAGAGAGTCGACCGTAGTGGACCCGACTGTGATAGCGCAATCACACTCGGAAGACGTTGAGGGAAGAGGTCCCCACGTATTTGAGGAGAAATCCCCTCAAATGGTAGAAGTTACTAGACTTCTANAGGGTCAATACCAGTATCTGGTGAAGTGGCTAGGGTACCCCTCTTCTGAAAACTCTTGGGAGTTCAAGCACCTCTTCGGCAAGATTGCCCGTACGCCGTTGACGTTTTTGAGCGCCAAGCTCAGGGTCAACTCGCGTCAAACGACGCTTCCCACCACTAAACGTGGGATTAGTGGATTTATAGACTCAGTGCGGCTTCGATCATGGTTGTACGATCAACCGAAGCACTGAAAAACATCGGCTAGGCCTTTCTTCATTTTGTGGCATAAATGCCGAACGTAACTGGCCTTTGGCCTTAAGCTTAGCGAAATCGAAGCGAAGCTTCCTTTTTAAACGAACATCTTCTCTATCCGCAGACTCTCGAATATTCCAAATATTACGAAATCGGCGGGCTCGGTGGACCCAGTTCTCAAATGAGACTTCGTTTTCACTCCTTGTTTCGTTTGGAAACAAAACGATCGGAATTCCCCTTATAGAGGTCACCGAAGCCCCACGGGCTTAATCACGTAAACGCGTCATGCAGCCCGACCTTTTGTGTGCGTAAAGCCACAGGTGGATGGCGCGTGGTTCATGCTTACAATAAGCTGATTACGGCGACCTACCGGCACAAGCGCAAATCCCACGGAAAGATGTCTTCTTGAACTCCATGGGAAAGTCAACTATCTTTTCCGCGTTGGATTTGAAGGATGGCTACTATCAGGTACTCATGAAAGAGTCCGATGTAGCCAAAACAGCTGTAAACACTCCAAGCGGTGGTGGCTTATAAAGCTTCAAGGGTTGAAAAACGCACCGGCGACATTCAACCGGGTGGTGGCTCACGTGATGCGTCAGCACCATGCCTACGCGCCCCTTTACGTTGACGATGTATTCGTGCATAGTAGGGCCGAGGACGGGCTGATCGCAATAGAGTCGCACAAGCGTCATTAAGACGCTGTCGTGCAGACTTTGAAGGACGCCCAATTGTACGTCAACTTGAAAAAGTGCGTCATAGGGGTCCCTGAGATACACATGCTGGGTGTACGAGCAGACTTATATAAGGTAAAATAGCTCGTGAACGATCATCATCTTGATAATTGTGTCATGAGCCACATAAATTTTCAAGGGATCACAAAGTGATAGCTGATGCCATAACAGGCCATCGCTGTCGCTAAAGCGATTTAGCTTAGCTTTCAGGTGCGACGGAGGGTTGCCTTTCGTCCACTAAAGTGATCCAACAGCAGGCGACAATGGTCGTCCTGACTGTAGGTCTCTTTTATTCAGAGGCTAATGAGCTCGTCACGAGGTATACCTCCATGGCTGCCAACGTTGACGGCTGAAATTGTGCTTTAGCACTAGACACACTTTCCTGGTGTCTAACCTCGAAGTCTGGTCTGTACTATAAAGCGTCAGCCAAGACATTCGACTTATTCGGCTTGTATTCAACTTTAATATTTATTTAGTGAAAAATGTTAGCCATCTTGCCATTCTAGGCGAGAGGTGTGGTAAGTTTATTGCGGTCCGCAGTGATGCATAATCTATATAAACCACAAATGGTTCGGAGCCCAGTAGGTGCACACGAGATTTAATAAGAGCATACTTTATTGAAAACAGCTCGTTGTCATGCACGGGGTAATTCAGTTCCGCGGCTTTTAAAAGTCGGGACTGATAAGAGATGACGCGGTCAACGCTGTCGTCATCCCTCTGCATGAGCGCGCTGCCGATTGCAAAATTACTTGCATCGCAGACGACGCTAAAGGGTTTATCCGCGTCTGGCAATGCCAAGACCGGTGCCTCTACAAGTGATTGCTTCGATGTGAACGCATCATCTTGTTCTTTTAATTAATCCGAATCTGCGTCCTTTTTAAGGAAGTCAGATAATCGTTTAGTTTGCTCAGCATAATTCTTGCTATATTTATGCAAGTAATTAGCGAGCCCTAGGAACTGGCGCAAATTCGTTACATGCCGTGGGATTGGCCATTCCTTTACCGCCATGATTCATCATCTATGGGCATCTGGGCCGTGAAAAGACATTCCTACGCGTGTCGGACGAATTTTGGTGGCCACACCTATATAGATGGGTGGCCAACTATATTCGCTCTTGCGAACACCGTCAGCGCATTAAGTTCGCACCGTTCAGCAGTGCGCCACTGAAGCCGGTACCGATTCCAACTAACTGTTACAAGTCAGTAAGTCTGGACTTCATGTTTGGCATGCCGCCCGATCATAAGGGTCGGACGGAGCTCGTCGTCTTCGTACACAGACAGAGCAAAATGGTGCATTTAGCACCATGTAAAACATCGATCACGGGCAAGGAGGCAGCTCTCTTGTTCCTGGATCATGTTTACCGACTGAGTGGCGATCTCGCCCACCTACTTGCGGCTGCCTTACTTTCGTCCGTTCAGTCACAGGCGTTAAGCGCTGCCGAACGACTTATTGCGGATATCGAGGGTCAAGTCTCGCGGCTGACCTCGGATCTTTGTGATATCCGAGTGAAGGCTCATCAAGGTTATGAACGCCTGAAGACTCGCTTGTACCTTTTAAGCGGATAGTGCTGAGAAATCCGCGTTACTCGCGTGATGTCTCTCGCTCTCCGAGTCCTGTTCGTGGTGGGAGGAGTCGAACGGCTGGTACTTTTTCGTCTCTCCGTCTCCCTCACCTCGGTCTCCTTAAACAAATGGGGGTATGTGACCTCATTTGGGTCTACATACCGTTTCAGACGACCCACGTAAAATACAGGGTGCGTTTTCATTTACGGAAGAAGGGTCAGCCTATAATTTATAAATCCAACCTCTTCTACCACCGTAAAGGGCCTAACGAAACGCGGCATCAAATTCGTAGTACCTCCAGGTAATACAGAAATTCCAGTTTTAGGTAAGGTAGCAGTACTTATAAATACCTTTTCACCCACTCTAAAGCGTCCATTTTTTTGGGACCATTTCGGTCCGCATATTATTTTTGTTTATCCTATGCGCTTGCCATCGCATCACCGGCTTTTCGCGTGATGGCCTATCGCTCATCCACAAAGCGCTGAGCCTCGCTCACGCTTTTAGCATCAAACTCGCCTATGACACCGCCGAAAGGTCGGTCATAAGACGTAGTTTTATTGACCACTGCTATTCTGGCAGGGACCCTAGGGCAAGTTTCTATCTTTGAGATAATACACTTGCAAGTCGTCGTCATATTGACGATACCCCTCTTTCGCGCCGAGCATAGTGAGGGGCCCTCCCCCATTAAGACTCGGGCTGCGCACAAACGAGACTGGCGTCCGAGGATGGCGCAGTCCGTTAATATAAAACGGTGTCTCACCCGTACTGGCTTAAACACTGTTATTTATAGCGAAATCCACAAAGGGCAATTGTTTTTTCCATTCTTTGGGAGTTGCTTTAATGCGTGAGACATCCGCCACGATCCGATTGGCACGTTCGGTTCAGCCATCGGTCTGGGAATCATCTGCGATCGACATGTGGAGCTTACTACCTAGCAGCTCGAGCACGTGTCGCAAAAAAAGACGAAAGACGTGAATCCCGGTCCGATACTATGGACTCGGGTATCCCGTTTCTATCGGGCGCCGCCTGCACTGATGGGGAGCGGGTAGAAATAAACGTTTTCTTGTTTGAAGGTTGCTTGCCCACCGCTCCGTGAGGCAAAGGTATCAGATCCTCGTCCAATGGAGAGGTAACCCGAAGCGTTTAACCTTTTGGGAACCGATCGATACCCTACGTGTTTATTTGCCTGGCTTGGTGGCTGCCTATGAAAAGGAGCACCAGCTGAGGCCTCTTCGCTAGTCTTAAATGGACTAGCCGAAGCAGCGTTGTGAGAAGAAACAGGGGTTACAGTACCGCCCATGATTTCTTTCACACGCAAGCGGGCGAAATTAATTCGCTGCGACCGCTGTTTCATCGCATCATAATGCGGTTGAGCGGCGCATCGATTCCGCCTCGTATTGGTCGGGCGTTTCATTTGAGCGCAACACGACCGGGGTCGAGAAAATAAACCCAAGCACTTTTCCCTAAGCCTTTCATGATTTAAAGACGCCATAATATTTATGAGCGTCTAGAAGAGCGCGGTCTAGGAGCGGCGCTCTTGGTCCGTTTAAACAAGGCCATTTAGATGGAGAGGGTATCGGTGATATGCCACCCGTCCTTTAGCCACATTCTAAACGACTGGCTTGTGAAACCGACTGAGCACGTTCAAGTGTCGTCGGCGGAGCTTTAGGCTCCGAATCCTCTATGTCCGAACCATTATAGATAACGGTCTGAGCATGAATCCTCTATGTCCGAACCATTATAGATAACGGTCTGAGCATGAGGTGTTGTGGTTTTACCCAGCGAAGAAGCGGTTGCGCCTTTATGGCAGCGCTCTCATTAACCGTCGATGCGCTATTCAGCGCAGACGACAAGACAGCATTCGTAAATGTTGCTGTCTCCATGTTGTGAGCCATGCGAGAAGTTTGGATGGGCAATAATGCGCCATCATCCTTCCTCATGAGTTTGTTATCCGCATCACTACTATGAGGTGACGGCAACGGTGTCGACTCATTGTAGTCGACAATGAGCGACAGATTAACATCCTTACTGTCAAAGTGGAATGGATCCTATAGCCCTGTAAACGCGACAGCAGCAGTAGCTGTCGGCGTTTCGACTAAGGCGTTAGACGCTGTCGGCGTGTTAATGTGGCGCGTGCGCTTAGTGCGAGGTTGAGTGGGCGTCTTCGCAGACGACCCTCCAACATGGCCCTTTCTGGTGACATCTTTGGCGCCATGTATGTGAACACAGGTTGCTAGAGTTATTGAGTGAGCTAGCGTCGCGTAAAGCTGCTCGCAGTTCCTCGCTCCTCTTTGACAAATTTAGATAGTAAATTCGTTTTTAAGGAGGGATGGTGTTACGAGCTAAAGTTGCTGTAATGTAACACAGTCCCCGTTCAGTACACTTGAAGTACTTAAGGGGATGGTCAATTAATTAGATAAAGTAATTAGACCCCCACTCGGGTGTGGTTCGTATTTGTGACCAACTCTTGTGTATGTGATGCACATAAGTGCATTCACATTAGGAGGGATGAAGGCTAGCGTCATCCGTTACGCGAAGTATCTAAAAAGATACGCTCGCAATACATATTAGTGTTATCTACAAAGATGAAATTTTGATTGGTAGAAATAGGTTTAAATATTTAATACGATTAAATATAAATCAGTCTGAAAACTATTTCCTACTTGACAAGTGCGCACGAGGAGCCGAAAACCGCTCCCGTGACGACACTTAACTAAAGTACTTAGTGCGTTGGGTGCGGTCGCTAAGACGACCACCACAACAACCTCACTGCACGCAAGCGAAGCTGATTTAATTGCTTCCTCGCTGTGCTAAGGTGTGTGTCTAAGATGAGCGTGGTCGCATTACGACGTGCCCGCCTCCATCTTTGACATTGCGAACGACTGCGTCCCAGGCTTGCATCAACAATCTTTTATATCGCTTTTTGTTGCCACTATACCGTCGATGCTTAAAAAACCATCGAAATAAAAAACTTCCTCAGCGCGAAGAATTTTCGCGCTGGGGATCCAGGCCATGTAGCTTTATCGCAATAAATAAGGGATATTTATTGTGAGGAGTAGTCTCTCCTGACAAGCTACTCAGTAGCCGTTCTGGAGAAAGCCACGGCTTCTTCTCAGAGGCAAGACGAGCCATTTAACTGTCTGCACTCCCCTGAGTGGTACTTACTGAAGTAGGGGTACCACAAGAACTTTTATAACGATGGCTTACGCCATCAGCATCACCACGCGCCGGGATGTGTGCGGGCGACGGCAAGGGAAACGGTGCTGGCGATGGGGGATCATCCTCATCGTCGAAACCAAACATGCTATAGCGAATGCTATTAGCACGACTACCCGATTGAGCCCCCTCATTCGAAGGCTCATAGTCTGTCGCCTGACGTCGTTCAGGCGACTATTCCACTCTCCCCGAGTCGGCCATCTCGTCCGACTCGCATTCATAGTCGACCTCCAAAGAGGGGTCGCATTCACGTGGTGACTCACCCCGTGCACCCGCAACATTTAATGTTGCGGGAGAAGATGAGACTACGGCAGACGAAATGCCTGCCGCAAGAGACAATAATGCGTCGCCCGCGGCTGTATGTACCACAGCCGAAAGTTCCGCACATTCGCTGACCGCATGGATCCGTTAACCATGCAATATAATTACAAATGATGGTTCTGACCAATCAACTTCGTTATCAATTAAGTGGTCTTATAGTGACCACTCTATTCAATGACAGTCAGAGTGATTGTCGTTCAAGGGAGGGGTGATGTAACGTGACGTATCGTTACATGAAATTAACACTTAAAGGTTGTTAATTAATATATTTTTCTAAAAGGTAGAAAATATTTGGAGAATATTACTTTACATGGTAATATTCTAAAGCTTATCCATTATTAGATATAGCCCATTATATCTACTTTCTCCGCGGTGCAGTCAGCGCTGGAAGCGCTCAAAGAGAAAGACAGATAAGACTTTATGACTTGTTTTGTATTAATTTAATAAGCTTATAATTTAGTTAGTATTAAATAGATAGAAGCAGAAGAACACAATATTATTAAATACAGTTTACTTATAACCCTATTTAAAGCAAGTGTTTTCAAGGAAGCCTTTCTCTGCACGAAGAAGTGTACGTGTAGTGACGTGAGGCAGCACTCGCACTGAAGCAGTGCGTAGTGGACTTGTACTGAAGGAGTACAAGTCAGCAGTGCCCCGTTTCACCTGGTAGCACATTGTAGTCCGTCCAAGGACCACAGTTCCATCATCTCACATGGACATGTTGGGTGATTATGGAAATATGTTTCGCGTGATAGCTCCTCCTTTCCAAGTGACATAGAAAGGAGTGCGGTCGAACGAATGAGTTTTCGACCGTAGGGCGTGATGCCATCTTGGCCATGCTGTCCGGTTTGGACAGAGATGGATGCCCTCCATTTAGCCATCGCCAAGTTCACACAACACAAACGTGACGAGATGAAGGAGAAGGTAGCCTTGCTGAATCAACAAGGTTCTCAACAGGCAGAACTGTTGAGATTACAACAGGTACAGACCCCTGTACCTGGGATGACGCAAACGCGTCGTCTCGAAACCTAAAAGATTGACATCTCTGAGTATAGGGGAGTCAAAGGAGACTCCCTCTTAAGATGATTTGCCGAGTTGGACGATGCCATAAAGGCTTGTCAAATCGTCGACGAGTAAATGCAAGTCGCATTTGCTCAATGTAATTTCGCAGGTTCCAAAACTTGGGCATTGGGCCTTAAGTTGCGTGACCCTTATGTCTTTGGGTCGCTTAAAGCCCAGCTCAAACAGACGTTTGAGCCGCCCAGGGCTGACTTCAGAGCTCGTTCGGAGCTTCTGAAGCTCAAGCAAGGCAAGCGTGATGTTCATGCTTATGCCCAGCACACACGACTCTTAGCGAGTTGTATCACAAACAACCCAGTTCCTGAACACACGTTGATTACCGTGTTCATGCAAGGTCTTACGGATGGTTCCGTAAAGACCCACCTGTTCCGCTTGGAACTGGATACGCTTGAAGAAGCAAAATTCGTGGCGGAACAGGAGGACCTAAGCTTGAGACAGGCTTAAGCTAGTTCGTCGTCGTATCATCCTTCAAGACGACACGAGTTAGGAGGTCCAGAACCCATGGACCTCTCTTACGTCGATAGCGAGAAACCTCGCTTTTCGAGCAATAAGCGATTGCAGAAATGCGATCGCTGCCAAAAATTAGAACACTACGCTCATGAGTGTGGTGCCCACGCCCAGCACCGAAAGGTACTGAACGTACTTTGGTCCGTATGCCAAAAAGGGCAACGGTCGCGGGTCCAACGTTGTTGCGAAATCGCAACAGCGAGGCGGACCGCCAAAAAACGGTCGGGGTCAGTAGGAACGCAACGCCCTACTGATCCAGCAGCCTCAAGAGAATTTGCGAATCTCTTGACTAAAGTTGCTCCAAACACACAATCATTATGTGTCTCTGCACCTGGTGATGAGGTATCCCTCATCACCTTAAAGTTAAAGTGACAAATGACTTGTCACTTAAAGCCCTAGTGGACTGCGGAGCGTCGAATAACTTTATTCGTCG
>NC_090613.1:1555349-1578099 GCF_004359215.1 Bremia lactucae
AAAATCAAGCAGATCTGCGTACTCGTCACAGAGGACGATTACGTAACCGACATTCGGTCAGCGGTAATTTTTGCAGAGAACGAACGGGTTCTCAGCAGCTCATCGATGGACGAAAGTGTCCTCGATGTGAAGACTCGGATTGAAAGATACACTACTCAATCTTGGGAGTCACTCAAGGAAAATCCTCTTTACGAGGATTTAATAGAATTCAGAGATGTATTCCCTGAAGCAGTTCCATGCGATTCGCCTAAGGATAAAGGCACTCGACATGAGATCGAGCTCAAACCGGGCTCGAAGTACTGTGTCATGAAGCAGTGGCCACTGCCTCGTGAACAAGTACTTGCGATCGATAAATTAATTATCAATTGATTAAAAGCGGGTTGTATAGGGGAGTCAACCTCCCCATGTAGCTCTCCGACCTTCTGTGTGCGAAAGGCCACAGGTGGGTGGCGGATAGTGCACGCATTCATTAAACTGAATGCTGCAACGGTTGCTCTGGGAATGGCTAGTGATGCCTCAGGGGCTTAGTAACGCCCTGCAACATTCAACAGATGAGTAAAAGTCGCGACTAACTGTGAGGTAAGTCTTCTCACGTCCACGATGCCCACTTGTTAGAGCATCGTGACACTCATAGATGATGCGCAAGCGCAAATCATTGTGAGATGGGACGACGACACGTGGAGTGTCGCCGGTAACGGCTGTGTAATACAGTAAGCCGTTACGTGTTATGTATCGATCGGATGACGGCGGGTAAATCTTTTAAAGATCTATCGGATGGATTCTTTAAATGATCCATCAAACATAGAAGGTCCTTATCTTCTGTGTAGGCTTTCTTTATGTCATCAACTAAGGTTGATGACGGAACACTCGTAGTGAGTGTTGCAACAGTGGCACTGCTGACTCGAAATCGGGTCGGCGTGATAACGCGTCAGCGACGACATTAAGTCGTCCTGGTTTAAATTTAACGGAGAGATTATACTCCGCGAAGAAGGATAGCCACCTCGCCATTCTTTGCGATAAGTGTGGGCTATTTACGGCCGTGCGTAATGATGCTTGGTCCGTATATACGATGAACAGTCTATCTCCGAGGTCCGAGGAGATAGACCCTAAATTCACCCAATGCATATTTCATGGCGAGGAGTTCCTTGTCATGCACTGGGTAATTGCGTTCGGCTGGTTTCAGCTGACGCGATTGGTAACAGACGACGCGCTCCGCGCCATCTGTATCGTATTGCATTAACGCGCAGCCGATTGCGAAATCGCTGGCGTCACAGACCACATGGAATGGTCTGTCTTGATCTGCAATTTCCAAGATGGGCCATTGCATCAAGCTTTGCTTGATACGTTCAAACGAACGCTGACACTCAGCGTTCCATAACCATTTCTCATCTTTTTTCAAGAGACACGAGAGATGAACTGTCATCTCTGCATAATTGCGAGAGTACTTGTGCGAGTACGCCGCTAAACCAAGGAACTTTCGAAGTCCCTTTACATCGACTGGAACTGGTCAATCGGTGATTGCCTTGATCTTTTCGGGATCAGGGCGCACGCCGTGTTTCCCGACGATGCACCCAAGAAGTGGTATTTCGCTTGCAGCGAATATACGCTTCTTAAGATTTGCATACAACTTATGCTTTCGCATAAGTGTAAGAGCCTGACGAACGTGAGTTTTATGAACTTCCACATCCGTCTTACCGTCCATGGCCCGGCTATGGACGAATAAATCGTCGAAATAACTCGGTGCGAATTCTCGCACCGGTCTCAACAGATTTGTTACAGACCCCGCCAGTATCAGCTCGTGCGCACGTATATCGTGATTGCGAGGCATGTCAACGGGTGAAGCCTCGCCCTTCATCCCGTCCACCTCATTAACCTCTACCACTTCCGGCAGAGTGTTGGCAGTCCGTATCTAAAGACTTCGTCTTCGGATTTGTCGAAGACGATCACAAAAACAATGGAATCCTTGTTTTTGTAGACAGATTCAGCAAGGTGGTACATCTTGCTGCAGTACCAGAGTCGACCACGGCTCCGGGTTGTGCCCGTGTCTTTATCGACACGGTTTTCAGACTCAACAGTTTACTCCGTGAACTGGTCTCAGATAGAGATCACGGTTCACGGCGAAGTTTTGGAGATCCGTGTTCCGATCTCTTGGAACACGGCTGACTATGTCAACATCCGACAACCCATAAACGGATGCAGAACGCGTAAATCGCGTCCTCGAAGAGATACTTCGAGGTTACGTCCAATCGTATTCGAATTGGAGCGAATTTTCTACCGATGGTCGAATTCGCATCAATAATTCGGTGAATGCGTCTACAACGCATACACCGTTCTTCGTGAATGGCTAACGCCATCCTCGCATACCCACCCAATTAGAGGGATCCTTTAGTTTAAGGCGGGGGGGGGACTTGCACGAGCAAAGCCATTTCTGGCTCATACTCATCACGCATCGAAGTTAACAATGACGCGCGCGAGTGATGTCGATGTCGAAGCCATCGACATCGAAGATGAGAAAGATCTCATGGCTCATTTGTTTTGTCTTTTCAGTGCGTTTTGTGCGCACTGGAAAAGACAAAACAAATGAGTCAGCAGAGGAATTTCTGCTGGCTCGAGAATCAGTAGTCCATTTCGTACAGGATTCCATTTCTAACCCAGTGGACCGTCAGAAACGGATCGCAGACAAACATGGAAGAGCAAATGTTCATTCATTTAAAATTAATGATCTTGTGCTACTCTCTACGGTAAACCTACCAAAGCGTTTAGTCACTAATGTGGGTAGCAGTAAACTACTACCCAAGTTCATTGGGCCTTTCCGTGTACTGCATCGCAGAGCAATGCGTACACAATATAATTGCCACGTAGGATGCGAATGCATTCTGCCTTATACGTTGGTCGGCTTCGCCCGTACCATCAGTACGCGGTTTCTTCCGAGGACGGATCTGATCACCCTTTTCAAGATCCCTAAAAAGATTCTTGTGGTCACGAACCAGATCTCATGTTGAAATTGGAGATTCTCATGTCGGGTCCGAAGATCCTTGAAACCGCGATGAGCGGACGACAGCTCATCACGAAGAGCATAATATTTCCGTTCGTACTCAAACATGGAGTACGCGCTGTTTGGTCGGTCTTCCAACCGTTCGATATAGTGAGCCTGCACCATCTGCACCGTCTGCTCCAACGAGAGCCGCGTGCCGCGCTCGTGATCAAGTCCCTCCTCCAATTCATGGAGGAAGTGATTGAGTTTGTCGATCTTTGGCTCTAGATCCGCCACATGGGTCGGATCTATTTTTTCCTCCTCCGCCACAACCATTAGTTGATTCACACAATGGTCAACGTTTCCTTATGGAACGTATTCAAATCCACCGTGATGTGAAGGGGCAGCGAACGAGTTATCTTAATCGCAGGTGCTTGATGTTGCCTAATGCGTCAGTGTGACGAGACCATCCGATGGATCAGAAGGTTCATCGAAAAACACGCGTCCCTGAAGCTTATAAATCGATTGCAAAACGTCAATCGCATCGCGCATCTCGATAGAGATGTGAGCCCTTCCCTAGGGCGAAGAAAGGGAATAAACATCCCCTTTCACTCGTTTCGTGTTGTCAACACAACACGGACAGGGATCACCCACGTGAGGCATGGAAGTCCTGCCTCATGAGACAACCAATGCAGTTTGAATCTTGCACCGGTTGAAGTTCGTTTTTCAAACTAATGCGAATCGCGTTAGGTCTTTGAAGCCAGGGTTCGCGTCCAATGTCTTTGACATTGCGAATGAACGCGCTTCAGGCTTGCATAAGCGAGACTTTATCCCGCTATTTGTTGCCACTATACCGTCGATGCTTAAAAAACCATCGAAATAAAAAACTTCCTCAGCGCGAAGAATTTTCGCGCTGGGGATCCAGGCAATGTAGCTTTGTCGCAATAAATAAGGGATATTTATTGTGAGGAGTAGTCTCTCCTGACAAGCCACTGAGTAGCCGTTCGGGTGAAAGCCATGGCTTCTTCTCAGAGGCAAGACGAGACATTTAATTGTCTGCACTCCCCTGAGTGGTACTTACTGAAGCAGGGGTACCACATGAACTTTTATAATGATGGCTTTCGCCATCAGCATCACCACGCGCAGGGATGTGTGCGGGCGACGGCAAGGGAAACGGTGCTGGCGATGGGGGATCATCCTCATCGTCGGAACCAAACATGCTACAGCGAATGCTTTTAGCACGACTACCCGATTGATCCCCCTCATTCGAAGGCTCATAGTCTGTCGCCTGACGTCGTTCAGGCGACTATTCCACTCTCCCCGAGTCGGCCATCTCGTCCGACTCGCATTCATAGTCGACCTCCAAAGAGGGGTTGCATTCACGTGGTGACTCACCACGTGCACCCGCAGCATTTAATGTTGCGGGAGAAGATGAGACTACGGCAGACGTTCCGTCTGCCGCAAGAGACAATAATGCGTCGCCTGCGGCTGTATGTACCGCATCCGAAGGTTCCGCACTATTCGCTTACCGCATGGACTCGTTAACCATGCGATGAAATTTAAAATGATGGTTCTGACCAATCAACATTGTTTTTAAATTAATTGGTCACATAGTGACCACTCCAGCCAATGACAGTCCGAGTGATTGTCGTTCAAGGGGGGTGATGTAACGGGGTGTATCGTTACAAGAAATTAACTCTTAAAGGTTTTTAATTAATATTTTATCTAAGAGGTAGATAATATTTGGAGAATATTACTTTAAATAGTAATTTTCAGAAATCTTATCCATAAATAGGTATAGGCCATTTTTTATATCTATTTATCCCGCAGACTAATCAGCTGTAGGAGTAATCAAAGAGAGAGTTACAGATAAGATAGAGATAAGAATTCAATTACATGTTTAGTATTAGTGTACAATTGAGTTTGCGTTAACAGACAGAAAGAAGAGAAACTTAATTATATTAATACAGTTTTCATTTAACCCTCTTTAAGCTAGTTGCCTTAATCTTCCTCTGCACGTACTAGTGTACGTGAAATAACGTAAGGCACCACTCGCAACTGAAGCAGTGCGAAGTGGACTTATACTGAAGCAGTACAAGTCGTAGTGCCCCGTTACATCTCATCTAATGCACTACATCTATGCTAGTAGAATTAATCAATTAAATTAATTTGGTTTATTCACCCTAATATTGGTATGTTGGGGTGAATAATTAGGTTAGATTCTGTACGAATTCAATTCTCTTGGTCGATTAAACGCTGGTCTAGGTGGACAATATCAGATCGTTACGAGCTGCGTGGAGTGTGTAGCCGAAATAGAGACGTGCAAATGGTTGGAAACACGAGAATTTTATTTGCGTTCATCATTTTTTCTGTTTGGGCCTGGCGCGTCATGCTTGCAAATAATAAGGAAAGGGTCGTTCTAGCCAGTGGACAAAAAGCATTCAGGCAGCGCAACCCACCACCTGCCCATAGTTTTGCTTACCAAGATACATAATTGGCAAAGTTTATTAAGTTAGCGTGCAAAAAATTGGACACGATTGCTTTCTGTGGCAGACAGAAGCTCTCACGCCCAACTTGTCATTAGTTACGCTTCCGGCACTTCTCCCGCTTCTTCAGCGAAATGATAAAACGGGATTTATACAGGCTATCACAATCTGCATAAGCATGGAGGCTATGACTCGGGATCTTTTGGAGTTTTGTCTTTTTGCACTTATTAGTTAACGTGTGAAGTTTTCGATGCATGTGGACTATGCATTACCGAAGCTGACGGCGTTGCGTTAGTGCAGGCTCAGTCTGTCATAGCCACAACCAAGTTTGTAGCTGCGGCATAAGAATGGAACGATGAAGGTCAACAGAAGGATTCGCAATTTCGCACGTGCTAACAGAAATTTACACCAGTGCTCTGTCTCGATTTAATAAAGAAGTTATCTGTCGCCGAATATCATGCATATAAATGACATTGTTAACTTACTAACGCGCTGTCATGGCGCGAGTACAAATTATCTGGCGAGATGTACCCTGCCACCTTTGTTATCTATTTTTCCTTCTACGTCTCAGTAGCGCTTTGAAATCCAAGCCAAAAGCCACTTAAGGTGCGTGAGCATGTACTTGAGTGCTCGTGTCCACTGCTCGTCGTTACCAAGAGAAATTGGCAACCCACCAATTTTACCGCGCTCAACCTTGTACGGAAACTTAAGCGACGGCTCTTCTTTCATTGCACGACGACCAGCGTCCTCCACACACTCAAGAAAAAGAATCATAGCTTGATTAAATCCGCGGCGGCGGAACATGCCACCATCGCTGTACAAACTATACTCTTTGCCGTACATGTTCACCACGCGAGAAAAGCTTCCACGCGGCACCAGTCGGTTGCGCGAGAACTCAAAGTTAGCGCGGTCCGCAATGGTTGCGAGTAATAGAACTGCCTGCCCCAATGCGGCATTAATTTCTACCCATTCGACTGGTTTCGAAGGTAAGCGACCAAGTCGCAATCCGTTAATCGTGCCGAATAGACCATCGTGCCAAATGTGGAAAACATCGTTGCACACATTATAGCGCTGTAGGCGCCGCAACATATCCGATGCATGCACCGCAAAAACACTAACGGATTGTCGCTCGTCACGACTTAGACCCAGTAAGTGTTGCAGAAATGCTCCTTCAGCGAATGTGCCATGAATTAATTGCTCTAAATCCATTCCAGTAGACCACAATTCGCGCCTCTTCACGGTCACTTGCACAGTTTCGTCTTCTATAGCCTCCAATTGCAACTTGAGTTTTCGCTCTTCCTCTACAAGAGCTCGGAGCTCGGGATCATCTTGCCATTCATCACCCACATCGTGGCTAATATCGATGTAATTTCGCTTATAAGATCGCTCTGCATCTGTGAGTTCAGCGATAAAGCGATCGTATTCATTACAATCAGTTTGCAACTCATTTAACACCCTATACAGGATAACTCGCTTTAGTCACCGAAAAAGCAAAGAATACACTTGAAACGCACTGAGTGAATTGGGACAATAACGATGCCTCGCAATCATGACAAGTCGGTAGCCTCTTCTTAAGTAATAGTGTGCTACCCAACATAACATATCATAAGCGTAAAACTATGTGAAAATTAATTATGCAACGTACCTGCAATCAAGCAGCTCCTGAAACCAACTGAGATCACTACCGTCGATGCGGCGCTTGCGAATCAGCCGCCGCCGCCGCACAAGTCGCTCGCCTTCTATTTGCTCTGGAGTTTTTAAATTAGTTTCGTTGTCATCGGTCCTTACTAGGCCTTCTAAACTGCCAAAATGAGCGTTCGACGCCGCGTACACCCATCCTCCTTCGTCACAATCTAAGAGTGAGTGATCTACCTCCCAGTCGGAAAGCCACAGGTGCGGCTTGTTCAAAAGCCGCGCAGGTACCACATCTGCTATATTCTGTCCAATATCACCTCGATTGCAGCTTGAAAAAGTTGCGATTCCATCCATAAGATCGAGTTCAGCAGAGACCCAAACCCCGATGCCGCTGCTGCTATCCAACTGCTGTCGCTCCCACACCAACTCCGGAATGACAGCTGAGATTTTTTGCTGCTGCTGATTGAAGGAGTTTCTTGCTGTCTGTGCTACATCTTCTTCTTCGTCTGCATCCGTCGCTTCTCCATTGTCGGTACCTTCTGTAAGCCGAGGCATTAGGTTCTCCTCGCCATCTTCATTGCTGACACGCTGCTCGCATAGCTCCGTCAGATGCTCATACGGAATAGTTCGTAGCTTCATAATCTTTTCCTCGATAGAAATGGGACTGTATTGAAACTTAAGCAGTGCACCACACTGGTGACATGTAAAAAGGCTCTTGCCTTCCATGGCAACGCGTCGGGTGCGGGGTACGGGGCTCTTGGCATACGGCGAAAAGGAAGCGTGGACTGAGGAAGGAGAAGAAGAAAGAGAAGATGTCGGTATTACTCTGTAGGCCCCTGTTGTGGCTGGCGGTCGTGGAAGCGATGTGATAATCACCGGCGGCTGCAACGAGCTATTGCCGCTCATCAGGATATTATATTTCCGGGAAAAGACCCAAAAAGATGTGGTGAAGTAAGCACCTAGTGTCGACAAGAAGCGATGCAGATTGAGTGATGCAGTTGCGTACTGGATCAAGGTACCGCACGAAGAGGCACGGCGCCCAGCGTGCTCAAGACGCCACCTTATATCGCAATCGAACGATTGGCTTAGTGGAGCCGTGATTGGGTAAAATAAAACTGCTGGATTCGGTATTAATACTACAAAACGATATGTCCAAACTACACATCGACAACAATCACATCAGGACGCATTTTCCGCCATCATTGGCCGCTTCTTGCGTTATTTGTTGTGTCGCCGCTTCTTGCGTTATTTGTTGTGTCGCCGCCTCTTGCTCGAAACAATCTTCCTGCAATGGCATATATTCATCTTTAGAGCCGCTAGCGTCATCAGCTAGCGAGCTATTACGCTTGGATTTACTACCAAGGCCGACCATTTGTGCTAATGGGTCATCGGTCTCGTTCTGATGCTGCTGCAAGGCCGCCACAACTTCCAAAGGAACACCCAACTTTGTTGCTTCTATCTTCATTTGCTCACGCAGCACCGCTTTTTTTACCGCGTCGTTCTTAAACGGCACTGCACCAATTCATCAGTCAGCATTCACCTTAATATTTACCAAATAGCTTGCCTTACCAAAGGTATCTTCAATCGCGTCGGCTTCCACGTCCGCAGGCTTGTCCCATCGGTCTTCGCCCGTTTCCGTATTGTGGTAGTACCTCCGTCCCCTTTTAGACGTGAGCATCGCCCAGCGTTTTCGTTTCACACTTTTATCGACAACCGCTGCCCCTGCGCCGTCGAACGCCACAGTCGCAATTTCGTTCGCTCCGACCGCTGGCTCGTACGACCGCCCGCACACCGTACACTTTCTTAGCGCAATCATGTCTTCTTTGGGCACATTAACGCGACAGCCATCACACCTAATAAAGCGCGCATTTAATGTACCACTAGACGCTCCGTTTACTCCAAGTGCCGCCATCGTTCTGGATGATGGCTGAGTGATAAACAGGCGATAACCGTTTTTTGTCGCTCTGGTAAGAAATTCTGAAAAATCGGTCCACAAAACGGTCCATAAAATTGGTCCATAAAGCGAATTGCCTTTGCAAGAAACGGATCGTCTCGTAGATTGAGAAGGCGACGGGCTAATGATTGTTGATGCTGTACTGTGCGTTGCTATCCGAGCTCTTCTTCCAATTCAAATTTTGACTTTATTTCATTACATGCGGGCAGGTGGGCGACAAAGAAGATGGACGAGGCAGTGGTGAATCCCGTGGCTACGCGACTGGCCGGTTCTGTGGCGAACCCTGCCGTGCTGAGCTTTTTGCTGTGGGATCGGCTCAAGACGCTTGCACCCCAGCCTGCACGCGACCTGGCGCGGCTGCTGTCTACTGTGCTGTCAGATGCTTTGAGTGTGTTCGGCGCTGATCGCGGTATGCAGCTCAGGTCGAACGCCAAGCAGCTGCAAGTTGATTTTTTTCGAGCTGCAAGCTCTCGTAGCGGCCGTGAAGTGGCACTTAATAGTGTTGCCACGGCAGCCAAAATGGCACAGGCATTAAACACACCAGAGACGAAGGCGACTACCCAGCAGCTATTTATGACGCTTCAGTCTGTGGTCGATTTTTTCGCCATCGACGACGGCCGACGTATTATCTCTTCTCTGGGCGATTGCTTTTCCAGTGCTTGTGAAATGGCCGCGTCACCTGAAGCTTCCATATTTATGGCAGAACTTGCCACAAATCTACTTCACACGCTTGAGAGCGAGGAGAGACGACATCATTACACGCCGCAAGGAAGAAAAGACGTGAAAATGAGCAAAGATGGCAATGCGAGAGTATCGCAGCATGAGTTTAAAGCTAGCCAGGAGACGGAAACAGAGCGTTTGGACTCGCCTTCTTCTTCAATGGGATGGAGCTTTGACACAGAGTCCGAGTTATCGTCGGCACCTGCGACACCTATTAAACGTGTCTCCATGAATTCATTGTCGAAGAATGACAACTTGCCTTCTTTATCTCCCAGTCGATCTGAGACGCGGGCGCGTCAAGTTTCGATTTCGTCTCCTGCTGAACGAAATAGTGGCTATCGCTCAGCGCGTATTGAGAAGGAAGTGCTACTTAAGATGGGTGTCGACCCTTCGATGCTCAGCGAAATTCAGCATGTTCTTGACGTCCTTGCTGCAGATGAAATGGAAAAATTACGTGTTGAAACGCTACGTCGGCGTGAAGAAGCTGCATGTGCTGCCAGTCTGGTGGTACCTGAGCCAGCAAATGAAGCCGAACAAAACTCTTTAACGAGCATTGGATGCGCATTTGGTAATGACGAGAAAGAAGAGAAAAGGGATGCAGTCAGTAACGGCAGTGATGAAATTTCATCTTCTTCCCCCATTGACCATCCTGTTTGGCATGAAAACCAATTGCGAGAGGCGCTCCGTCGTCGCCACGGTCATGCTGAAGCTGTAGCGGGGCAACGCGAAATGGATGAGCATCGAATTCGCGAGATGGCAGCGATCCTAGCGCAACGCCATATTGAGCACGGCGAGCTGCAACCTGCAGATATTATCGCTTGTCGTATCATCGCAAAAATGTTTGTCTATGGTGTTGCCGTGCTTTTTATCCTAATTAGCTGTATGCTCATCCGCATGCAATTTACTTAAGTTCTGCTGCTGCAACAACCTAGCAAATCGTGATTTACCTTATTCGTAGCAAAACAAAATAAATTATCGCTGGGAATATAATTCCTCTTCGTCTACAATGCTGCGAGAGCGTTTAGAACATTCCAGGCCAAATTCTCGCAAGATGACAGAATCCCACACAATCTAAATCCGTTCGTGACGGTAAAAACCCTCGTAACTCGAGCGTCGCAGACGTCCCAGCCAATTTATCGAAATTTACAAGACTGAAACAAAGCTTGTTGATCAAATCACAACATTATCGCGGATTAAATAAGCCGTGTCAAATGTTTATGTAGCGCATTAATAGTTGCGGCGGTCGTCGGGTATACAAGAGCCGAGAAGCGTTTGGTACTGCTTGCCCCTACGGGTTCGGGAATTGTGTATTAATTGTCATATGCTTTATTGTCATTTTCTGCAAACTAACATCTGGTACATGTCTTCTTCATGCGTTCACTTGCAACGTATCTCTGTTAATTGAGTCACCTCGCTAGTCTCACACTGTGCAGCAATAGCAAACGCCATCGTTTGTTCCAACTATCGTTTTTATCCCTTGTTTCTCTTTTCTCTTTTTGCTATGCCTTTAACAGCAATTTCCGCTCGCTCGAAACTCACATCTCTGCTGAAGTTAAGACACTGTAGCCACTGCACTCGAGATATAATATAAGCGGCGCAAATTGTGAAGATTATATTATGAACCAGCGCCTTGCGATAAATGGCAAAGTGCTAATATCATTAAGCATCTCCAGCTGAAGAGATGCTTTCAAACAATGAGCACATTCACTTCTCGTTCATTTCTCGTTAGCAAAGCATTCGCTTTTGAAACTTAAAAACGACACCCCGTAGCGATAATACCCGTAGAATTACTAATAAACTTAAAACAGCCGCTGAAATGCTAGCTCTGTCTACCGCTTCAAAGGGCGATTAGCTTGTGATGCATCTTATAATATGAGCCTATCGTCCTTAATGAGATGGTTCTAGCTTTAGTCAGCGCTGGAAACTCGATCCAACACAATATAAATTTGTCTGTGTTTCATCAATAGCAGAGTGGCGGAAGCCGCAATGACACGCAAATACTTTCTAGCATCACTGCGCAGGATATATCAGCTGCGCAAGTACTTGAATGCTGCCTTTTGCTGGCCTCGACAATGTTTGTCAGCTGTCACTACAATTAAACCCTCATTCATCGCTTAAGTAGCAACTGGTCACGATTCTTGATCGCAACGCCGTGTCAGCACTCGAAGTCGCTGAATATATAAAATTCACGCAGGTAAAGCTGATTTAGTCCTAGTGCTTGTCCGGTGCATGCGTCTACCTATTCGCTGCACATTATGAGATACAAGTGGCGGCTTTTGACTCCGCCGCCGACGACTAAGATGAGAAGATTTAAGGAGATGCACCAGAAAGCGACATTAGTCGGCGCAGTAAGCTTTCTTAAAGGAACGAGTGTGTTTGCATTTGTAATCGTTTTGTATCCGATGAGTAGTCCAATAACCGAACGAATTATTATTATGGTTTGGAGGATTGCTTCCTTCTCTACCCTGGAAGAGTGGAACGAATGCAATTAACGCAGTGCGGCCTAGATCTGAGTAGTTAGGACCGCCCAAATTCCTCATTATGATGCCATAGAGTTTGTTGCGTAAATTACATGCGTTCAAAAACCCATGTGGCAGTAATTTCATCGGGATCACCAAGCATGCAGTAGTCCAGATTAAATGCATTACGATGGAGCGTGAAGGGAACATAAAAGCTTAACGGCGCAGAGCCAGGCAGCATATGAACTGACATATCGGACAGTATTCGGAATAATTAGGGGACCAACTACTTTTCATCTGGGTAAGTCTTCAGTTCCTAACTGTCTAAAAGCCAGTCTGGTCCAGCTTGAACCGCATCATGGTTAACGCAGAGCTGATCGTCTTTCTTCGAACGGCATGTCCACTTGGTGCCTCGCTCACTATCCTCATAACGCTCGTGAGCTGTCTCATCATCGTCAAGGTTGACGGCATTTGGGTCAGCGGACTCACGTGGCCATTCCTATCGGACATGGGGCGAGGTGAGGCACGATGATGCAAATTATGCGTCCGAGTATGTACTATACTATTAATTGTTGTGCAGACTATCCCGCTTACTACGTATTTGCCGCTGGCCTTACAATTGTCGCTTTTCTGCTTGTGATCACGTGGACATTTAATTGGTTTTACCACATGTCGGCTTTGCCAGCAAATGCGAAAGGATTCCGTGTGCTGGCCGCTATTACTTTTGTCGCTGGGTCCACAGCCAATTTGGGGCTCCCGATTCTGGTATATCACTCAAAGTGACGATTTTGTAAGCTAAGGCTCAGCTACTGACGAAGCCTGTAAACAGGCATTTTTTGATACATCAAAATACGCTGAGATCCATGTATTAGGTGCTGAATGGTTCTTCTACATTGAAACAATCGCCGTTTTTTTAAACGTACGTTAGTTTTGATGTTTTACATCGATTTCTTCGCTACAATTGTTATCTACCGTGCAGACACTGGTGAGCTACAAGTTGTACACTTTGCTAATTGCCTTGCAGGCAGACCTTGAAAACGCCATCTCGACCGAAGGATCGAAGCTGCAGCGAAGAAAAAAGACGTTATTGATCCAATTCATTTTCTTTTCGCTGTTCTTCGTAGCGTTTCTCATTTACATGCCAATTGGAACCTCGTTGGCAACTCCAGCCCCGCGACTTTCTGTAGACGACTGCATTGACAAGGGACTTGGCGATACCTACTGCGAGGTGACTATGCGTCTAAACTTGACGTCTACTTCACTCTATGACAATGGTACTTGTCGTTTTTTTCAATTGTAACGGCGGTTTCGCTCACGACATGCTTTGGGTGGTATGTTGACAGAAAAGACGTACGGCACGAGCCAGATGCGCGCGATCGCACAGCTTTCCTGCATCTTGACGCTGGTCGGTTACTCAACTTCCTTTATTACTAATGACTATGATGATTCTGAAGGACAAAACTTTAAGACAATGGGGCTTTAGTCTCTGTTTCAGAGAAATTGGCCACATCTAAATCTGAAAATATAGAGAAAAATAGGAGTGCACATTCGCGAGATAATGACAATAATAAACCACAGAAAGCCTACTTGTCTATATTTGTTTTAAGCACACGCAATTGAATAGGTTACTCCTTCGAAAAGGATTCATTTTGAGCTACAAGCGTTTCTAAATTAATCAACTGCCGAAGTAGCAGATAGCCTGTAAGCGGCACTTCTAGAGCGACCTCGCACTACAACGCACACACCTTTTGTAACAGGCAAAAGTTGCCCTAATGCTACACAGTCCCCGTTAAGTGCACCTTGTGTACTTATGGAAATGGCCAATTTTTAAATAAAGTAATTAGACCCACCACTTCACATTGTGAACCACCCTTGTGTATGTGATGCACATAGGTGCATCCACATTGGGAGGGATGACGGCTAGTGTAGGCGGGCACGTCGTAATGCGGCCACGCTCTACTTAGACACACACCCTAGCACAGCGAGAAAGCGGTTAAACCATCTTCTCTTGCGTGCAGTGAGGTAGTTGTGGTGGGCGCCTTAGCGACTTCACCCACTGCACTAAGAACTAGTAAAGTGTCGTTACGGGAGCGGTAATCCGGCTCCTCCTGTGCACTTGCTAAGCAAAAAGTAGTTTTTAGACTGATTCATATTTAATCGCATTAAATATTAATACCTATTTTTACTAATCAAATGTCATATCCATAGATAATACTTGACATGTATTGCTCGCGTATCTTTCTAGATACTCCGCGTAACGGATGACGCTAGCCGTCATCACGGATAATGCTAGGCGTCATCCCTCCTAATGCGAATGCACCTATGTGCATCACATACACAAGGGTTGGTCACAAATGTGAGCCACACCCGAGTGCTGGACCTAATTACTTTATCTAATTGATTGACCATCCCCTTAAGTACACCAAGTTTACTTAACGGGGACTATGTTACATTAGAGTAACTTTAGCCCGTTACACCAACCCCTTAAAGAACGAATTTACTATTTAAATTCGTCAAAGAGGAGCGAGGAACTGCGAGCATCTTTACGCGCCACTAGTTCACTCAATAACTCTAGCAACCTGTGTTCACACACATGGCGCCAAAGATGTCACCGAAAAGGGGCCATGTTGGTGGGTCGTCTGTGAAGACGCCCACTCAACCTCGCACTAAGCGCACGCGCCGCGTTAAAACGCCGGCAGCGTCTAATGCCTTAGTCGAAATGCCGACAGCTACTGCTGCTGTCGCGTTTACAGGGCTTAAGGATCCATCTCACTTTAACAGTAAGGATGTTGATCCGTCGGTCATTGTCGACTACAATGAGTCGATACCGTTGCCGTCACCTCATAGTAATGATGCGGATAACGAGCTCATGAGGAAGGATGATGGCGCATTATTGCCCATACAAACTTCTATCATGGCTCACAACATGGAGACAGCAACATTTACGAATGCTGTCTTGTCGTCTGCGCTGGATTGCGCAGCGACGGTTAATGAGAGCGCTGCCCATAAAGGCGCAACCGCTTCTTCACTGGGTAAAACCACAACACCTATCGCTCAGACCATTATCCATAATGGTTCTGACATAGAGGATTCCGAGCCTAAAGCTCCGCCGACGACACGTGAACGTGCTCAGTCGGTGTCACAAGCCAGTCGTTTTGAGCGTGGCTATAGGACGGGTGGCATATCACCGATACCCTCTCCATCTAAATGGCCTTGTTTAAACGGGCCAAGAGCGCCGCTCCTAGAGCGCGCTCTTCTAGACGCTCATAAATATTATGACGTCTTTAAATCATGAAAGGCTCAGGAAAAGTGCTTGGGTTTATTTTCTTGATCCCGGTTGTGCTCATAAATATTATGACGTCTTTAAATCATGAAAGGCTCAGGGAAAAGTGCTTGGGTTTATTTTCTCGATCCCGGTTGCGTTCAAATGAAACGCCCGACCAATACGAGGCGGAATCGACGCGCCGCTTTCAACCGCATTATGATGCAATGAAACAGCGGTCGCAGCGAATTAATTTCGCCCGCTTGCGTATGGAAGAATCGTGGGCGGTACTGTACCCCCTGTTTCTTCTCACAACGCTGCTTCAGCTAGTCCATTTAAGACTAGCGAAGAGGCCTCAGCTGGTGCTCTTTTTCATAGGCAGCTACCAAGTCAGGCAAATAAATACGTAGGGTATCGATCTGCTCCCAAGAGTCGAAACTCTTCGGGTTACCTCTCCGTTGGACGAGGATCTGATACCTTTGCCTCACGGAGCAGTTGACAAGCAACCTTCCAACAAGAAAGCGTTGATTTCTACCGCATCCATCAGTGCAGGCGGCGTCCGATAGGATTGGCAATCTCGCCCACCTTCTCGCGGCTGCCTTACCTTCGTCCGTTCAGTCACAGGCGTTAATCGCTGCTGAAAGACGTATTGCGGATCTCGAGGGTCAAGTCTCGCGACTGACCTCGGATCTTTGTGATATCCGAGTGAAGGCTCGTCAAGGTAATGAACGCCTGAAGACTCGCTTGAACCTTTTAAGCGGATACTGAGGAATCCGCGTCACTCGCGTGATGTCCCTCGCTCTCCGAGTCCTGTTCGTGGTGGGAGGAGTCGAACGGCTGTTACCTTTTCGTCTTCTCCGTCTCCCTCACCTCGGTCTCCTTAAACGAATGGGGGTATGTGACCTCATTTGGGTCTACATACCGTTTGAGACGACCCACGTAAAATACGGGGTGCGTCTTCATATACGGGGGAAGTGTGAGCCTATAATTTAGGTCTCCAACCTCTTCTACCACCGTAAAGGGCCCAATGAAACGCGGCAACAACTTCGTAGTGCCACCAGGTAGTACAGAAATTGCATTCTTAGGCAGGGTAGCAGGCTCGTCGTCTTTGTAGACAGACTGAGCAAAATAGTGCATTTAGCACCATGTAAAACATCGATCACAGGTAAGGAGGCAGCTCTCTTGTTCCTGAATCATGTTACCGACTACACTGGATGCCCGAGTCCATAGTATCGGACCGGGATCCACGATTTACGTCTGGTTTTGGCGACATGTGTTCGAGCTGCTAGGTAGCAAGCTTCACATGTCGACCGCAGATCATTTCCAGATCGATGGCCAAACCAAATGTGCCAATCGGGTCGTGGCGGATGTCTTACGCACTATAGCAACTACGAAAGAGTGGAGCAAGCAATTGCTCTTTGTAGAGTTCGCCATAAATAACAGTGTCCACGCCAGTACGGGTGAGACACCGTTTCATATTAACGGACTGCGCCATCCTCGGACGCCAGTCTCGTTTGTGCGCAGCCCGAGTCTTAGTGGGGGAGGGCCCCTCACTATGCTCGGTGCGAAAGAGGGACATAGTTTCGTCAATATGACGATGACTCATGAGGGTATCATGTCAACGACTAAATCTTGCCATAGTGACCCTGCCAGTTAGTAGTGGTCAACAAAACGACGCCTTATGACCGACCTCTCGGCGGTATCATAGGCGAGTTTGATGCCCGTCCGACCCTTATGACCGGGCGGCATGCCAAATATGAAGTCAGACTTACTGACTTCCAACATTTGGTTGGAATCGGTAGCGGCTTCAGTGGCGCACTGCTTGACGGTGCAGGCTTAATGCGCTGACACTCGCAAGAATGTGTTTTCACGGCCCAGATACCCACTAGATAACGCATCATGGAGCTCGTGAAGTATCATCAGCTTGAGATCTATGTCATGAAGTAAATAGATTCTCAAGGGATCACAAGGTGACAGCTGATGCCATAACAGGCCATCGCTGTAGCTAAAGCGATTGAGCTTAGCTTTCAGGTGCGACGGAAGGGAAACCTTTCGTCCGCCGAAGTGATCCAACAGCAGGCGACAGTGGTCGTCCTGACTGTAGCTCTCTTTTATCTCAGAGGCCAATGAGCTCGTCACGTGGTATGCCTTCATGGCTGCCAACGTNACCGCCAAGAGGTCGGTCATAAGGCGTAGTTTTATTGACCACTGCTAAACTGGCAGGGTCACTAGGGCAAGTTTCTGTCTTTGAGATGATACCCTCATGGGTCATCGTCATATTGACGAAACTATGTCCCTCTTTCGCACCGAGCATAGTGAGGGGCCCTCCCCCACTAAGACTCGGGCTGCGCACAAACGAGACTGGCGTCCGAGGATGGCGCAGTCCGTTAATATAAAACGGTGTCTCACCCGTACTGGCGTGGACACTGTTATTTATAGCGAACTCCACAAAGGGCAATTGCTTGCTCCACTCTTTGGGAGTTGCTATAGTGCGTAAGACATCCGCCACGACCCGATTGGCACGTTCTGTTTGGCCATCGGTCTGGGGATGATCTGCGGTCGACATGTGGAGCTTGCTACCAAGCAGCTCAAACACATGTCGCCAAAAACCAGACGTAAAACGAGGATCCCGGTCCGATACTATGGACTCGGGCATCCCGTGTAGTCGGTAAACATGATCCAGGAACAAGAGAGCTGCCTCCTTGCCTGTGATCGATGTCTTACATGGTGCTAAATGCACCATTTTGCTCAGTCTGTCTACAAAGACGACTAGCCCTGTCCGACCCTTATGATCGGGCGGCATGCCAAACATGAAGTCCAGGCTTACTGACTTCCAACAGTTGGTTGGAATCGGTAGCGGCTTCAGTGGCGCACTGCTGGACGGTGCAGGCTTAATGCGCTGACACTGTTCGCAAGAGCGAATATAGTTGGCCACCCATCTATATAGGTGTGGCCACCAAAATTCCTCTGACACTCGTAAGAATGTCTTTTCACGGCCCAGATGCCCACTAGATGGTGCATCATGGAGCTCGTGAAGGATCATCAACTTGAGATCTGTGTCATGAGGCACATAGATTCTCAAGGGATCACAAGGTGACAGCTGATGCCATAACAGGCCATCGCTGTAGCTAAAGCGATTGAGCTTAGCTTTCAGGTGCGACGGAAGGGAAACCTTTCGTCCACCGAAGTGATCCAACAGCAGGCGACAGTGGTCGTCCTGACTGTAGCTCTCTTTTATCTCAGAGGCCAATGAGCTCGTCACGTGGTATGCCTTCATGGCTGCCAACGTCGACGGCTGAAATTGTGCTTTCGCACTAGACACACTTTCCTGGTGTCTAACCTCGAAGTCTGGTCTGCGCGATAAAGCGTCAGCCAAGACATTCGACTTACCCGGCTTGTATTCAACTTTGAAATTAAATTCAGAAAAGAATGTAAGCCATCTTGCCATTGTAGGCGAGAGGTGCGGTGAGTTTATTGCGGTCCGCAGTGATACGTGATCCATATAAACCACAAATGATTCGGTGCTAGGTGCACTTGAAGCTTGCCAAGAGCATACTTTATTGAAAGTAGCTCTTTGTCGTGCACATGGTAATTAAGTTCCGCGGCTTTTAATAGCCGGGACTGATAAGAGATGACACGGTCAACGCCGTCGTCACCCTTCTGCATGAGCGCGCTGCCGATCGCAAAAATTACTTGCATCGCAGACGACGACGCTAAAGGGCTTATCTGCGTCTGGCAATGCCAAGACCGGTGCCTCTACAAGAGACTGCTTCACTGATGTGAATGCATCATCTTGTTATTTTATCCAAACACATTCTGCGTCCTTCTTAAGGAGCTCAGATAACGGTTTAGTTTGCTCCGCATAATTCTTGCTATATTTTATGCAAGTAATTAGCGAGCCCTAGAATTGGCGCAAATCCTTCACATGCCGTGGGATTGGTCATTTCTTTAATGATTTTACCTTGCCTGGGTCTGCTCGTACACCATATGTATCTACGATGCAACCTAGCACATGCATCTCAGGGACCCCTATGACGCACTTTTGCAAGTTGACGTACAATTGGGCGTCCTTCAAAGTCTGCAACACAGCGTTTAAATGACGCTTGTGCGACTCTATTGCGCTCAGCCTGGCATCGGCCCTACTATGCACGAATATATCGTCAAAGTAATGGGGCGCGTAGGCACGGTGCTGATGCATCACGTGAGCCACCACCAGGTTGAATGTCGCCGGTGCGTTTTTCAATTCTTGGGGCATCACAAGCCTCTCCCAAAGCATACCGCTTGGGGTGCTTACAGCTGTTTTGGCTACATCGGACTCTCTCATGAGTACCTGAAAGTAGCCATCCTTCAAATCCAACGCGGAAACGATAGTTGACATTCCCATGAAGTTCAACAAAACATCTTTCCGTGGGATTGGCGTTTGCGCCGGTATGGTCGCCGTGTTCAGCTTATTGTAAGGATGAACCACGCGTCATCCACCTGTGGCTTTACGCACACAAAAGGTCGGGCTGCAGTGAGGCGATTTGCTCTCACGCACATGTCCCGCCTTGGCTCGCTTGTCGATGAACTCATCGATATAATCGACTTGCTCTCTCGGCAACGGCCATTCCCTGGTCACACAATACTTGGTGCCAGGTTCGAGGTCTATCTCGTGACCGATGCCCCTATCTGCTGGTAGGCGGGTCAACACTTCTTCTGGGAACAATTGCGCGTGGCGCCTAAGGTCTTAGACCCTCTAATCGATCCATGGCTCATGGCGTTCGAGTCAGTCCATTCCGAGGATGAGATAATATCTGGAATCCCAATCAAGGACGAGACATTGTTCCATACTGTCAAAGTCAAATGACTTTATGCCTAAGTTCAATGGATATTTGGGAATAGTGACACGAGTCCCAGTCGCTCAGCGAGCAGTGATTGTATCACTTTTATGCGCTTTAAGCGCCTCAACGCAACGTATTGTTGATTTCCTTCAAGGGAAAGACGTCGAGCATAATTGCAAGACGCTCCTGAGTCAATTAAAATCGACCATGGCTTATCAAACCCTTCACAGTCGCTTGAGCGAATAACAAGTCAGGCTTGTACTCACGCCTCGTGCCATTACGCACCGAGCTAATTGAGGTTAAGTCCTGTTTATCCTCACCCCCCACAGGTTCAACAGAGTCTAGGTCTTTAACGACTGTAATGTCGTCTATTACTAAATTAAGCTGAACGGATTAATTTAGTAATAGGCGACATTATAGTCGTTAAACGAGAGAGCTCATAATCCGGCCCGGGAGATAACGCATCAGCCAAAGTATTCTGCTTGCCAGGCTTATACTTTACCTCAAAGTCGTATTCGGCGAAGAAGGATAGCCATCGAACCATTCTCCGTGAGAGATCGGGCGACTTAGTCGCAGTGCGCGATGACGCGTGATCTATATGTATCAAAAACGGCTTAGAGCCTGCTGCCAGATGAACTCTGAGTTCGACAAGAGCATACTTCATTGCAAGTAACTCTTTGCCAAGAATAACGTAATTCTTTTTCGCATCTTTAAATTTTCTAGACTCGAATGCAATTACATGTTCACGCCCGTCGTCATCTGTTTGTAACAGAGCACTGCCAATGGCAAAATCCGATGCGTCACAGACGATACCGAAAGGCCAATTATAATTTGGCAGTGCCAGAATCGGGGCATAGAGAAGACTATCCTTAACCGCCTAAAAAGTAGTATGCTCTGTGCTAGTCCAGCACCAATCCGTAACCTTTCAAGGAAATTAAATTATGGCCTAGCCCTAACAGCGTAATTTTCACTATATATTCGTCTTATTAATTGGCGAGACCCAACCACTTATGCAAATCCTTTTGGTTTCTAGGAACCGACCAATCTACTATGACTTTTACCTTAGCGGGATTGCTCTGAGGCCTCGCTGCCCATGAGCACCCTAAGAAAAAAAATTCTGCACCAAAAAATGCAGTTAGATGCATTGGCATGCAATTTATTTGTGCGCATACTGCTCGCAAATGGCCTATATGATTTTGAACATCCGACCGACCCTGCTCCGCACGACTATCGACTAAAAATTCATTAAAACAAGTCTGTGCAGAACCTCAATGAGGGCGGAACACTTGCGTCACCAGACGATTAAATGTTGCTGGAGCGTTTGAAAGCCCTTGTAGAATAATTAACCACTCCCATAGCATACTGCTTGGAGTGCTAACCGCTGTAAGCGAGATATCGCTAGCCCGCATGAGCAGTTGGTAATAACCATCGTCTAAGTCAAGTGCACTGTACATTGTACATATCACCATATTGCTCTGTAGGACATCTTTTCAAGGAGTGGGATTTGTGCCGGTATAGTGGCAGCATTAAGCTTATTATTAGCATGTACAATGCGCCATTTACCATTTGGCTTTTTGACACAAAATGTCGGTGTCGAATGGGAAGATTTTCTCTCTCGTACCATTTTAGCCTCGTGCTTACCACGGAAGAAATCGACAATGACGCCACACTGTTCCTTTGACAAAGGCTATTGTCGTATGACAGTATTTGGTTCCTGAAACCAAGTCAATTTCATGACGGACACCTCTACCCGGGGTAAAATAGATGGTGGATTGGTACATACCATATCTTGGAATTCCTTAATCAAGGAATAATTGGATCCGTAGGATCTTTAAGGATCGAGTACCCACTCCGCGCACTAAGTGCAGCATTTGTGTCATCCAGGGCAGCTTCATCTAGAAGTGAAGATGAGTTTAACTCATTCGTTAGTCGAATGACCACCATCTCAGATAAGTCGCCAGCCTTTAAGCTCGGCCGAACTCTTCAAAAGACTTTTCGTTTAGTTCATAAACAGCATACAATGAAGGGATTGCCGCAAGGCTAGCTCCTCCGGCAACACGATTTACAAGCGTATGTAAATGCTCACTCGTATCACTTTGTGAGAGTATAAATGCTTCGCGTCTCCCCTGTCTTAAAGTGGAGACAATATGCCTCTTAGAGGCCCGTACATTCACGTCCCCAAAATTATCAGCCTGTATGGGTTCTATACCAGACACGGTGCCTCATTAAATATCCGACAAGGGGTTAGGTAACTCAACTTCCTTGTCCAGGCGACCGTTTACGTGTCGCTTCACGTGCATTAGAAGGGTTTGACCCGAAATGCCCTGGCGAACCGCCAATAGTGTCACTAGTGACACTCAGTATGGTGCCACCTCGGCCAACTACACTCGGTGGACTTAGACGTGCCACTCCACGTATCTCAGGGATATTGCACCCTTGA
>NC_090613.1:1612616-1617090 GCF_004359215.1 Bremia lactucae
TCACCCCGCATGAATTGTTCCTTCATGCGATGGAATTTAAAATGATGGATCTGACCAATCAAAAACATTTTAAAAATTAAGTGGTCATTTAGCGACCACTCCATCTAATGACATTCAGAGTGATTGTCGTTTAAGGGAGGGGTGATGTAACGGGGTGTATCGTTACATGAAATTAACACTTAAAGGTTGTTAATTAATATATTATCTAAAAGGTAGATAATATTTGGAGGATATTACTTTATATAGTAATGTCCTGAATTCTTATCCATAAATAGGTATAGACCATTATGTCTATTTATTCCGCAGACTAATCAGCTGTAGAAGTAATCAAAGAGAGTTACAAGATAAGATAGATAAGAATTCATTTACATGCTTAGTATTAGTTTATAGTTAAGTCAACATTTACAAAGATAGATTAACAAGACACTTAACTATATTAATACCGGTTTCATTTTACACTCTTAAGCTAACTTGCCTTAAGATAAGTCTTCCTCTATACGTACAGTGTACGTCACCTAACGAGAGGCACCACTCACAACTGAAGCAGTGTGAAGTGGACTTGTACTGAAACAGTACAAGTCGCAGTGCCCCGTTACAATTGGTATATAGAAGTTCGGAATTGAAGCTTAACCGACGCAAGATCATATTTTTAAAAGGAAACGATCGAATTAACTTGCCTAAAATTGATTTGCTCAATTTTTTTTCACCTGTTATGTGACAGGCTAAAGTTGCCCTAATGATACACAGTCCCCGTTAAAAATGTAGATTCGTTCTTAAAGGGGGATGGTGTAACGAGATAAATTTGCCTTAATGTTACACAGTCCCCATCAAGTAAACTTTGTGTACTTCAGGTGGTCAACTAATTAGATAAAGTAATTAGACCCACCACTTGGGTGTGGTTCACATTTGTGACCAACTCTTGTGTATGTGATGCACATAGGTGCATTCACATTAGGAGGGATGACGGCTAGCGTCATCCGTTACGCGAAGTATCTAGAAAGATACGCTCGCAATACATATTAGTGTTATCGACAGAGATGACATTTTGATTGGTAAAAATAGGTATTTATATTGAATGCGTATAAAACTAAATCAGCCTGAAAACTACTAGTAAGTGCGCACGAGGAGCCGGATTACTGCTCCCGTGACGACACTTCAGTGCGTTGGGCGCCAGATATAAATCTGGCGGCCAAAATCTATTTTAAATTAGATAGGGTAAGATTTTTTAATTTAAAAAATAAACAAATAAAGTGCAGTTCCTCTTTTGATCTTAAAGCGTTAAGTGCCTTCCTAAGGCTTGCGCATTGATCTGTAAGAGATAGAAGCCTTTCTAAGGTATATCCTCTTGGGCACTAGTTGCCACTTGATTCTACGAACCCCTGAATCCCTTAAACTAGGATTCCTTACGCTTTAATAGCTTGTTTGACTCCCTGAGTTGTTAAACCCATTAGTTCAATAGAACTAAGTGACTCTCTGAGTCTGAAAGTCTTCCTCTGACTTTAGGAGCGAGGTAGCTCAGCTACACCTCCTTACAACACCTGGCGGATCATGTTCCTCTGCGCCTCTGTCAATTGAGAGGGGTAGCACTCGTAGTCAATCTACGCCTGAGTCTTTACAAGACTAAACCCTCACGAAAATGGAAGAGGTTCCAGAATTGTCAGAAGCGCAACGCGCCGCTTATGACAAGCTCAAAACCGTATTTGGGCTTGAGCACGTGGCATTTATTCTCCTAGGGACCAAAGGTCCTGCATGCAAGACTTGAAGCCTTCATGCGGTACGAAGCCTCCCTGATCGGTCAGGTACAGGACCATTAAGCGGCATCTATGCCAACCCGGTACATCTCTGTACCTGACTCAGAGCCGAGGGCTCGCCATTTAACTGTAAGTGTGAAAAAATTTAAGGGAAAGAGGGAGAAAATCTCTCTTTTTAGATTAAGCAGATGGAAATGTTCATTGATTCCGCCTTGCTCTTAACAGAACGGCAAAAGGTGGCTATGAACATTTATAAACTTGGAGGTAGAGCCATGGAATGGGCATTATCGTGCAGCACGTCCATAAACGACGCTTTCCCTCATGGGATTCGCTGAAACAGCAAATGACCAGCATCTTTGCACCGCCTGATCAGGCTTTTTGCTTGCGAGCACGGCTCCTAGCGATTCGACAGGGTAAACAAACCTTAGGGGACTATGTCCAGGAGTTGAGAACTCTCATTGCATCTAGGCATCAAGACCCGGTGCAAGAAGCAATTGTCGTAATAGGTTTTATGGGGGGTCTCAATAGGTGTTGCCCGGACGGAATTATTCCGATCTCATCCTGCTACTTTCGAAGAGGCAGTTGCCATAGTGCTACGCGCCGAGTTCGACTTTAAGTCTGCTCGCGTTAGCACGCCTTTTTACCGAACAAGCTCTTCGAGCACATGGGTACCGTCTGATAGACCGGAACCCATTGTTCTAAGCCTCGTTGAGGAAGGAGAAGAGTCTCTATAAGCTGTGGGACAGCATAAGACCATCCGTAGATGTTATATGTGCGGAAGCACGAAACATTTACGTCCGGCGTGCCCCCAACGAAATTCGCGTAAAGCTCGAAAGAGCTCCAACTCCGACCTTTACTAGAGATCTGGTACGGTGCGGGAAAACGTCTATACCCAGTAAGTGCGGGGCGCCCTACTGGGGAAGACCTAGGCTCTGTTGCACCTCTAGGAGGTGAGAATAAACAGAACCTAGCCCAATTAGCTCGGTGCTTAATGGCACAGGGCGAGAGTACAAGCCTGGCTTTTTCGTCGCTCAAGCACCTGTAATGGGCTTTGATAAGCCGTGGTCAATTTTAACTGACTCAGGAGCGTCTTGTAATTATGCTCGACGCATTTTCCTTGAAGGAAGTCAACATTACGTTGAGGCGCTCAAAGCGCATGAAGGTGATACAATCACTTAGCGACTGGGACTCGTGTCACTGTTCCAAAACTTCCATTGAACTTAGGTAAAAAGTTTCTGGACTTTGACAGTATGGAACGCTGTCTCGTCCTTGATTTGGATTCGAGATATGATCTCAGCCTGGGTATAACGTGGCTTGAACGCCATGAGTCATGGATCGATTGGAGGTCTAAGACCTTAGGCGCCACGCGCAATGCTCCTAGCAAAGTTTTGGAGAGTCATGAACCCACCTTTGCTAGGCAACAAAAGCGCTATTGGCGCGGATCATGGAATGAGTCTGTCAGTGGTTTAGACATTGGCATGTCTGAGTTAATAAACTCTAATGTTAAAAACATTAATTCCGAGCCCGACTCAGCAGAAATAAGTGGAACGGCACGTGCTTCGTCGAGTGACACTCGTTATGATAACGATTCACTTAATGCTGAAAGCATTGTTGGCCTTAGGACGAATCATCAAGGGTGTAATATCCCTGAGATACGTGGAGTGGCATGTCTAAGTCCACCAAGTATGGTCGGCCGAGGTGGCATCATACTGAGTGTCAGTAGTGACACTGTTGGCGGTTCGGCAGGACCTCATCGAGGTTATGCACAGACTTATTTCGATGACATTTTTGTCCATAGTCGTGCGGAGAAGGATCGGTCGGGTCTTGAAAACCATTTAGACCATTTGCGAGCAGTGCTCGAGTGCATTCAGACAAACAAATTGTATGCCAATGCATCTATATGCATTTTTGGCGCAGACGAAATTCCTATTTTAAGATGCTTCATTGGAAAGCGAAGCCTTAGAGCGGATCCCGCTAAGATAAAAGCCATAGTAGATTGGCCGGTTCTAAAAACCAAAAGAATTTGCGTAAGTGGTTGTGTCTCGCCAATTATTTACACAAATATAGCGAAAATTACGCTGATATGGCTAGGCCATTTTCTAATCTCCTTATAAAGGATACGGAATGGTGCTGGACTAGCACCGAAAATAATGCTTATCGAGCAGTTAAAGGTAGTCTTATCCATGCCCCGATTCTGGCACTGCCAAAACCAAATTGGCCTTTCAGTGTCGTCTGTGACGCATCAGATTTTGCCTTTGCAGCGCTCCGTTACAAACAGATGTTGAGGGACATGAACGTGTTATTGCGTTCGAGTCTAGACAGCTTCAAGCTGCGGAAAAGAACTACCCAGTTCATGACAAAGAGTTACTTGCTATGAAGTATGCTCTCGTCAAATTTAGAGTTCATCTGCTCGGCTCTAAGCCGTTTTTTGTGATATATACAGATCACGCGTCATTACGCACGGCGACTAAGTCGCCCTATCTCTCACAGAGAATGGCCCGATGGCTATCCTTTTTTGCGGAATACAACTTCGAGGTGAAGTATAAACCCGGCAAGCAAAATGCTTTGGCCGATGCGTTATCACGCAGGCCGGATTATGAGCTTTCTCATTTAACGACTATCTCGTCACCTATTCCTGAATTAATCCGTTCGGCTTACGCCAAGGATGAACAGTGTGTAGCTCTGCTACGAGCTTTAAAGAACTCGGATTCAGGTATTAAATT
>NC_090613.1:1617956-1640410 GCF_004359215.1 Bremia lactucae
GCCGATAGGCTTGCTGATATCAGCCCTGTTACCGTTCGGAAACAAGTAAGCGAGTTTCTCGCGACGCGATTTAGTGTCTTAAGACATGTAAGGGATACGATGGCTGATAGCCAAGACAAACAAAAAGAACAAGCAGATGCCAAAGGCAGAAGCTGTATTAATTCTTATATGGTTGGAGACCGAGTTTTACTAAACGCTAAAAACCTACCTACCAACTTGGTTTCCGCGGTCTTCAAGACCAAATAGCGCCCGCGCTTTATTGGACTATTAACGGTCGTGGCCAAGAAGGGCCTTGCTTATACGCTAAACCTTCCATAAAGCTGCGTACACACCCAGTGTTTTACATTGGCTTGCTTAAGCCATGTCGGGACGCCCTACTGGTCCTGCAGGCTTGCGCGTGCAGGTTTCTTGCCGTAATTTGCTCCTCACCAGTATATGTAGCTGGCCCTCTAAACGAGGTTGCTGACGCTTCAGCAGCGAACGATGGTTCTGATCCGCCTCAAAAGAGCTCTCAACCTGAGCAAGGACCTCACGAAGAAGTTGCAGTGCCGTAGGGCATCAAATGCTTCCGCCAAAAGTTTGGCCCCCTTCCGCGCTGCTTGATGCGCGGGGGGCCTTCAGTTTCATGTGGAGAAACTTTTAAAGCGACGTCGTCGTGAGGGTCAATACCAGTATCTGGTGAAGTGGCTAGGGTACCTTTCTTTTGAAAAATCTTGGGAGTTTGACGTACCTCTTCGACAAGATTGTCCGTACGCCGTTGACGTTTTTGAGCGCCAAACTCAGGGTCAACTCGCGTCAAACGACGCTTCCCACCGCTAAAGGTGGGATTAGGTGAATCTAAAGCCTCAGTACGGATTCGATCCTTGGTTGTACGGTCAACCGAAGCACTGAGATATCGGCTATGCCTTTCTTCGTTTTGTAGCATAAATGCCGAACGTAACTGGCCTTTGGCCTTAAGCTTAGCGAAGTCGAAGCGAAGCTTCCGTTCCAAACGAACATCACTCTATCCGTAGACTCTCTGATATTCCAGATATTACGGAGTTTGCGGGCCCGGTGAACCAGTTCTCAAATGAGACTTCGTTTTCACTCCTTGTTTCGTTTGGAAACAAAACGATTGGAATTTCCCTCATGGAGGTCACCGAAGCCCCACGGGCTTGATCACGTAAACGCGTCAGATACTGGCTTCGCGTCATTACCTTCGGCGTAAGGTATTGCTCATGAAGAGCGTCGCGGGCAGCGATCTCCTCCGGCATCCTCGCCGGGTCACCAGAGATCCAGATGGCCAAGCTATGACCCGCTATCTCTTTGAGATGCTCGTCCACATTAAGCGGAGTGAATCTATATTCTCTATGAGCCTTAGCTTTCGCTATCTCGGCAGCTCGACGACGAGCTCTTTCCTCTATGAGGATTATCTGCTCTTGCTCTTCATCGAGCGGATTCGTAATGATGTTGGACTCAGGGTCCCGTGTCCTGCTCAATGCAGTTAAGACATCAGCGGCACCACGTTCTAGGAACGGATTTGGGGCTCGCCGACGTTCATCCGGAGGAGAAGGCGTGAGCGAACGCCGCTCTTTTTCCTCCTCTGATTAAGAGTGACTTTCAAAGTCCATCATTCCCTCATCGTCGAGGAAGGTGCTCAGAGTCTGTGACTCACGCTTGATTGTCATTAGACAAAGGAATGAAAAACACAACCAAACGGTTAGCTGTTTAGGTTTCAACCTCAAAAGGAAACGAAGCGAATGTTGTCACTCGGTGTCAACACTCTGATGGGGAAGGCTGTAATGGGGCACACATCCCTTTATGGGTAAAATACCCTTTTATCGAATTTTAAAATAGTTAGTTACTTAAATCTCATTTATTATGGGTAACATATGTGGTCGCCGACAGATAAAAATCTGCCGGCCAAATCTATTTTAATTAGCTAGGGTAAGGTTTTTATATTTAAATTATAAAATAAAGTTCAGTTCCCTTTTTGATCTTAAAGCGTTAAGTGCCTTCTTAAGGCTTGCGCATTGATCTGTAAGAGATAGAAGCCTTTCTAAGGTATATCCTCTTGGGCACTAGTTGCCACTTGGTTCTACGATCCCCTAAATCCCTTGAACTAGGATTCGTTAAGCTTCACAAGCTTGTACGACTCCCTGAGTTGTTAAACCCATTAGATCAATAGAACTAAGTGACTCTCTGAGTCAGAAAGTCTTCCTCTGACTTTAGGAGCGAGGTAGCTCCGCTACACACACCCTAGCACAGCGAGGATGCGGTTTGACAGTCTACTCTCGCATGCAGTGAGGCTGTTGTGGTGGGCGCCTTAGCGACTTCACCCAACGCACTAAGTACTCTGGTATACGTGTCGTCACGGGAGCGGTAATCCGGCTCCTTTTGCGCACTTACCAAGAAAAAAGTAGTTTTCAGACTGATTTATTTTTAATCGTATTAATTATAAATACCTACTTTTAACCAATCATAAAATGTCATCTCTGTCGATAACACTAATATGTATTGCGAGCGTATCTTTCTAGATACCTCGCGTAACGAATGACGGTAGCCATCACCCCCGCTAATGTGAAGGCACCTGTGTGCATCACATACACAAGGGTGGGTCAAAATGTGAACCACACCCAAGTGGTGGGTCTAATCACTTCACTTAAGTAATTGACCATCCCCTTAAGTACAAAGTGTACTTAGTGGGGACTGTGTAACATTAAGGCAAATTTATCTCGTTACACCATCCCCCCTTTGAGAACAAATTTACATTTTGAAATTTCTTCAAAGAGGACAGAGGAACAGCGAGCTGCTTTACGCGCCGCTTACTTCTCTCATTCACTCTTGCTACCTGTGTTTTGATACGGAGCCGAATATGTCACCTAAAAGGGGCAAAGTTGGTGGTCGTCTGCGAAGACGCCCACTCAACCACGCGCTTAGCGCACGCGGCACGCAACACGCCGGCAGCGTCCGAGTCTTAGTCGAAACGCCGACAGCTACTGCTGCTGTCACGTTTACACGGCTTAAGGATCCATCCCATTTTAACAGTGAGGATGTCAATCCGTTGCTCAATGTCGACTACAATGAGTCGACAACGCTGCCATCACTTCATAGATATGATGAGGACAGCGATCTAATGAGGAAGGATGATGGCGTTATCCAAACTTCACTCATTGCTCCTAACATGGAGACAGCAAAGTTATCCAATGCTGTCTCGTCGTCTGCGCTGGCTAGCGCAGCGACCATCTGCCCATAAAGGCGCAGCTGCTTCTTCGTTAGGTAGAACCACAAAGTCTTTGCTCAGACCATAATGATTCTGACATAGAGAAACCTGAGCGTAAAGCTCCGCCGACGACACGTGAACGTGCTCTCTCGGTGTCACAAGCCAGTCGTTTCGAACGTGGCTATGTGACGGGTGGCATATCACTGATGCGCCCTCCTTTTCAATGGCCTCGTAAAACGGGCCAAAAGCGTCGCTCCTAGAGCGCGCTATTCTAGACGCTCATGAATATTATGGCGTCTTTAAATCATGAAAGGTTCAGGGAAAATCGCTTGGGTTATTTTTCCGATCCCGGTCGTGTTGCGTTCAAATGAAACCCTTCGAGCAATACGAGGCGGAATCGACGCGCCACTTTTAACCGCATTATGATGCGATGAAACAGCGGTCGCAGCGAATTAATTTAGCCCGCTTGCGTGTGAAGTAAATCATGGGCGGTACTGTACTCCTTGTTGCTTCTCACTACGCTACTTCTGCTAGTCCAGTTATATCTAACGAAGAGGTCTTAGCTGGTGCTCCTATTCATAGGCAGTTACCAAGCCAAGCACTTCAATACGTACGGTATCGATCTGTAGAAGAAAAAACTTTTTAGCCCCTCAAGATGGCTATTACGCAACGCGTAAATGGTTTACTCATTTGAGTGACCTTGAATGGAGTGCGATCGATCGCATGAGTTCGGTCGTAGGAAGGCCAGCCGTTAGCGCAATGTTGTTCGCTCCACAAAGAGTGAGCCGACGCTTCCGCGTCGACCCGAAAGGTTAAGAATCGAAATCTCTTAGTTTAAGGCAGTCGAAGACGACTCCCTTTTGAGATGGCTCGTCGAGTTAGACGACGCCATAGAAGCTCGCCGTATCAGTAATGATGCGACGAAAGTGAAAATTGGAGCAAGTCCAACTTAGCCGGACGTGTCAAATCTTGGGCCTTCGGGCCCAAGCGTCACGACCGATTTGTTTTTGGGTCGTATGAGAATTATGACCCGGCCCAGGCAAACATTGTGAGCCGCCACGTGCCAAATTCACGGCTCGAGCCGAGCACCTGGATTTGAAGCAGGGCAAGCGTGACCTTTACCTCAGTAGCGATACAGGAGGACTACAGCCTGAAACAGGTTTTCGTCCGCTCGGCTGCTTATCGTCCACCGAGACGACAAGAAAACGGAGGTCAGAACTTATGGAACTCTCGTATGTCGAGGGCGAGAATCCTCACTCCTCATGGTACTTACGATTACAGAACTCAAACGTCGGGTCACTATGTAACGGGGCACGTTTTACTAGTACTGATCAATACTAGTTAATATTTTACTGATTACAGTGTAGGTGACTATTGATTGGTTGATTTAAGTCTAAATCAACCCCGCCAATCGTTACAAGACACGATTGTGCGGTGCGAAAGGAGGTGCCATACTTAGTTAGATATTAATATAATAAGTTCAGTAGTATAGAAGATCGTTACGTAAGAAGTTAAATATATTTTAACAGTTGTACTTTATCTCTATCCTAAAGACTTAGTTTAGATCTCTAAGCTAAAAACCCTTAGCTTGATAGAAACCTTTTTCTGTACTCTTGTGTACGTGAAGTTTCGAGGCACCAGCTAGTGTCTTGTTGCATCAATAATATCAATTTTGGTATTATTGGAGCTATTTATGTCAAAATTAATAAAAATACTAATTTTTGTACTTCTTTGCTTATTTACTCTTATTGGAAATAATACTTATGTAACGGGATACCGCGTTTCATCATCCCCTCAGCCAACAGTCACTATAGTGATTGATGTAGGGTGACAGGAAATATTATTAAGTCTTTCCCTATGATTAGCATTATTTATTTTTATCAAAATACCAATTTTATTTGGATTATGATTTAAATCAAAATACAGATTTTATTTGGATTATGATTTAAATCAAAATACCGATTGTTTGCATTATGATTTTAAACAATTTACCGAATTTATTTGCATTCTTGATTTTGAACCAAAATCAAGATGGCGACAAACAAGTCTGTGCGCGTGGGCCGCGAGGCCGCTAAGCTGGCAGCTGCACGGATCAGTGTAGCTGTCAGTAAGGCAAACGTTTCAGTAGACGCTGATGCATCTACTGCGGGGGGTATGTCACCTCCTACTCCCCCAATGGAGGTGACTGGGGTATGGCATCTGTTGATGACATTGCAGGTGACGGGGATAAGTCATCTGCTACACCAATTGTAGGTAACTGGTTCAAGTCACCTGCATCGGCCTCAGTGGCGACTGAGAAGGCCGCCGGATCACCCGGGGCCGAGTCCATTAAACCTTTGGGCTCCAACGTGACTACCAAAGAGGTGATGACGAGGTTGTTTAATTCGTCGGACCTCTTTGGTGGGGAGTCATCATCAGATGACTTCGATGGCGATGACCACTCTGGTGACGTTAGTATGGGTCACCAGGAACTATATGGTCGCGAAGGTAAGAGTGCTGCTGGTGGTGCTAGTTTGCATCACCAGAAGAGGAGTGAAACAAAGGATCGCTCCCAGGGCCAAGTTAACGTTAGCGTTAACATGAGTCAACAGGAGAGGGACCGCAATACGTTGCGATACGCTCCTAAAAAGAGGCCTTGGTTACCTTATAAGAGAAACCTCAATCGTTGGCAAGATATGACCAACGATCAATATCATATTCCGTTATTCGACTCAACAAGGCTTCACAACCCTATCGAGGATGAAACAGAATTCTTTATCACTGCCTTTTACCGGCATCGATGGTACATATGCAAACGGGCAAAGGATGTCAAACCTTTGTTCCAAGCTTGGACAGAGTTTGTACAGAATGAACAAAACATAGGCCGTAAGGTCTGGCTTGACAAGCTAAATGCTTTTCGTGAACGGTTTGAGAAACGGACCGTAGTCGCTGCACGCTATAAGTTCCACCGTTTGTTGAGAAGCCGGATTCCTTGCCTCTTGTGGGGGTCTTATCCCCATGTTTTTATAAGGGTGCAAGTCATGCCCCTAAGGAAGCATTTTTTCTCAAAGTTCCCCATTGGAGGACTCTCATCTCTTACGAGATGCGTCAAGGAATTGAGAACATCCAATCCTTTTACGAGTGCGGGAAGCGCTCGTTTTCCGATGAACCTACTGCCGAGGAGGATGGGTATCGTCGTACTGCAAGACGAGACCCGGAGCGTCCAACATCGGTTGGGAACGAGATTCCCAACTATCGTGCAATGGTGGATACCCTCGCCAACGAAAGAGATAACTCATTCGAACACCCTTTGCCACACGGTGGTTTAAGAGACTTTCAGCAAGAAAAAGCTTTTCACCACCTCAATCCATCAACGGATGTGGAGGGGAAGGAAAGATTGGGTTCGCCTCGCTTGACAAGCCCGATTCAACATCGTGATTTGGATCAAACCCTTTATTATTTAAGGGAGAATCATGATCACGAGCGATCCCGTGACCGCGCTGAGCGGTGACGGTCGATAACGTTTTTCGTGACCAGTTGAAAAGTTGTGCGCAGATTGCGACTGAACAACTGGCGAACGAAAGGACATCAGTTTCTTCAAAACGAGCTGTTGACAGCTCGCCAGAAATCTCCACCTTGGAGGAAAGAGTTGGTCGTCTGCTTCACGAGAACAGAGCCTGTTCCAAGATAATAAGTCTTTAGTTCGGAACCATCAGGCTTTGGCTGATGCTCTTGACCGTTCCGGTGTAATCCGAAATCGGAAGAAGCCTCGTACTGATGGTACGGGCGGAGACGCCCAACATAAAAGGTAGGGTGTGTACGCATACTACGAGGCAGCTCGATCGTGTATGCATTGCCTTGGCGATGTAATACACGAAACGGGCCGATATATCTGGGCAGTAATTAAGTGCTGCCTACATTCGTCACTACTTCGGAGAAGCTCAAGAGTCGTCCATGTGGCTAATCGATTCGGGTGCGACTCAGCATATGTCGCACACCAAGACGTTGTCGGCGTCCATTACCGTAGGTCCGATTCCGGAGCACATTAAGGTACTCACGTTTATGAAAGGACTACGGCATGGCCCATCGCGACAGGCCCTTTTCGCCGACCAACCCCGCATCTAGCAGTGACTGCCTGGGTTGACTTAAATTTAAATCAATCGCCCTGAGCTGTTAAACCCATTAGTTCAATAGAACTAAGTGACTATCTAAGTCTGAAAGTCTTCCTCTGACATTTAGAGCGAGTAGCTCCGAAAAGCCTTACGAAGCGAAGCGAAAATGTACGAAAAATCGCCCCATTTTGACATGATGCGCAAGCGCAAATCATTGCGAGTTGGAATTTCGAAACGTGAAGTGTCGCCGGCAAACCTTTCCATTTTCACGCGGCCCACGCGCTATCTACGACATAATACGCCTAAACGCTGTGGTGTGCGCGTTTAGGCGTATTATGTCGTAGATAGCGCGTGGGCCGCGTGAAAATGGAAAGGTTTGCCGGCGACACTCCACGCTGTGAAATTTTCTTATTGTGGACGAGGCTATTAGTGATGGGCATAGAATTTGCCGGTCGCCAATACTTGTCAAGTCTCACGACTGACCTTGGATCTAGTTGATGTCCGACCACATGCTACACTGACTTGGTCAGAAACACGCCACACATGTATCGTCTTTTGGTTTTGCAAGAGCTTCTCCGTTCAGCATGCTGTGCACGCGCCGTGCTAAGCCTTTTCCTCTGCCGACAAATAAATCGATGCTGTACTGTATCATGGTGACGACGCGAACAAATTAAAAACACTGACCACCGTGCGAATCCACCAATGGTTGTGGCGGAGGAGGGAAAATTAGATCCGACTCATGTGTCGGATCTAAAGTCGAAAATCGACAATTGTAGGTGTCTTGGCGCTGGAATCTTCAAGCCAGACAACGACACTTTTCCAGTCGTGGCATTTCGTGGGAAAGCCGAGGAAACGACCCATTCGGGCCACGGCACGGATCATATCTGGAATGCACTGTGGACGCAAAATGCTACGAATTTTAATTCAGGCGAGCATCTATGGCGTCGTCTTACTTGACCAACCATCTTAAAAGGGAGAAATGTATTCCAACACAACTTAGCCATCTTCAACCTTTTCGCGTACGAAGTGATAGCGAATGTCGATATGCTTGGTTGGGACGGCATCGGTAATTAGCCCTATACGGAATGGCGAGGGAGCTGAGGATGAGGACTTCCATTGCCATTGGCACTTGTAGTCGAAGGATTCAACCAAGACGATGATCAAACCCCCTTCAGTGCATCGACTGTATCGTTCTCATCCAATTGCACTGAAAACGCGGGGCATTTTGATTGATAAAAAAACGTATTTCTATTTAATTCGATTAAATATATTTGAAGTGCTACCAAGTGTAGGCGGGCACGTCGTAATGCGACCACGCTCTACTTAGACACATACCCTAGCACAGCGAGTCGATGAGCTTAATGAGCTTTCATATTATTCACGTCACTACAATGAGCGGATACGATGATAACAAAGTAGATACGCGACTCGCCGTGTTCAAGCTGCGAAATCACAACGGCGAGACTGATTTATATTAGATCGTCCTCGCCGTCTACTGCCGCAGGCTCCCGGCCCTCTTATGGCCCGCTTTTACTCGATCGGTAAGGAATTTATCGATCGCATGGAAAAACGTTGTTTGTGTCGAATGTGATAAGCGCGAAAACGCCGATGCCATAACCGTATTTTAATCCGGATTACCGCTCTCGTGACGACACTTACTAGAGTACTTAGTGCGTTTAGTAAGGTCGCTAAGGCGCATATTTCTTAAATTGGTGCTGAAAGTAGCAACTCAAAGCGAGAAAGGTGGCTTACGTCGTGGCTCCATACGAAGCAGATGCTCAACTTGGCCATTCCACGTTTGGAGGAGACAGGAATGGAACGACCCAATTCCCGCTTGTCTCAACGCCTCGAGGTAATTCGAGACCTTTTGGTGTGAAGTCATCTTGTGTTGACTCCATGGACGATGATAATTCTGGAGATGTCAGAATGCAGCACGAAAGAGTGCGTTTTGTCCCCAATGCGATGCACACTCAGGGCAGCAATCGCACGTGGCCGAATTTAGGCGTATGTGTGAGTCGTCAAAATGTTACATTACGGTATTGATCGACTTTTGTCAACTTTGCGCAGGTTTTTTAATTTTATTATAATCTGTGGACGAATGAAAAGAAGTCAATCAGTCGGCTTAATTTTCTAAGCCGTATCGCGTTTTGGGAACACACCACGGTATTGCTTCAGATTTTATAAAAGGGGCTCTCTTTCGAGTCACTTGCAAATCAATCAAGCATACGAATTCGTCAAAAGTCTCGTTCCATACATGCGAAGCTTGTGTCAAGCGCCCCTAGACGAGGCACTTGGAATTTCGCAATAAATGAATGAACATTTGCTCTTCCATGTTTGTCTGCATTCCGTTTCTGTACACAGCGATAAGCCTCTCAAAGGTTTGATGGATTACATATAGAAACTGTCACAACAATATGTAAAAAAAAACTCGATTGTTTACGCCAAGCTGAAGAGCTGGCACAACTTGCACCAAATTTGGTAATATTGGCGCAATAAGACATTAGTTCTATATTTTGAGAAACGAACTCCAACCGGTGCAAAGTTTTGAGCCTTGCTGGTGAAGCAAGGTTATCATTTCCCGGGATGCGTCGTCTTCATGTTGTATAAATTTGGTAAACCTTCGCAATGACCTTAGCGTGATGAGCAAGAGCTAGAAGGTTCTTTGCAAGATGTACCCTTTTGCCGAAGCGAACAACAAAATCTCAAAATTTACGATACTATTAACGCGGAGAAGGCGTTCCCACACCGGAACTCGAACCCGGGTCTGCTGGGTGAGAGCCAGCTAACGATCCTTGTAGCATTCCACTTAGCCAGAGCTGCTACTCCGCCCTTTTCCAGCATCTTCACTTGGAACGCCCTGCCAAAAGTCGGCGGTTTGCGTCATCCAATGCTCTGCTACCAGGCAAAAAAGGTAATTTAAAAAAAGCTACACAACGTAAATTGATATTAAATTGATATTGCGTTTGCAATAGGTCGACTGAGCCAGCATTTGTAGAAATAAAGCAAAGAACACTGGAATGCAGCTATTTGTGTGACACGATCCTTAAAGTCGACGGCAACGAATAATTTTTCGTTATCAGAGCAAGTCTGGCGAGCTGTCAACAGCTCGCCAGAAATCTCCTCCTTGGAGGAAAGAGTTAATCGTCTGCTTCAAGAGAACAGAGCCTGTTCCAAGATAATAAGTCTTTAGTTCGGAACCATCAGGCTTTGGCTGATGCTCTTGACCGTTCCGGTGTAATCCGAAATCGGAAGAAGCCTCGTACTGATGGTACGGGCGGAGACGCCCAACATAAAAGGTAGGGTGTGTACGCATACTACGAGGCAGCTCGATCGTGTATGCATTTCCTTGGCGATGTAATACACGAAACGGGCCGATATACCTGGGCAGTAATTTAGTGCTGCCTACATTCGTCACTACTTGCTTTAATAGGTTTACCGTAGACAGTAGAACTAGGTCATTAAATTTTAATTGAGAGTATGTTTGCTTTCCGTTTTTGTCAGAGTTTCGTTTCAGTCGGTCCACTGCATCAGCGATGGAATCCTGTATGAAACGCCAGCAGAAAGTACCTTCTGACTCGTTTTTTTTGTTTTCAGTGCGACCGGCTCGCACTGCGGAGATATTAATCTCTTCATTATTGAGAGTATAATCATTCTCATCAATAGTATTGTTTTCGATGCTGAGTCTTTCAGCATCGTTGTCTAAGTCAGTAATAGCATTATTGTTATTACTGAGTTTGTCCACTTGAATGTTAGTTAGCTCAACATTGGTATCTTTCGCATTGATCTTAGGGCTAATGCGTGATGAGCAAGAGCTGAAAGGTACTTTGCTTGAGCGAGTCTCTCCCCCCTCAAATAGGAGTTTCTCTCAAACAGGGTTGTATACGAGGGTGGTGTAAGCCATTCACGAAAAACGGTGTACGCTTTTGTAGAAGCATGCACTGATTGTTGATGGCAAATTCTACCATCTGCAAGATCTCGCTCCAACTCGTAAAAGAGTCGACGTATCCGCGAAGTATCTCTTCGAGAAAATGGTTTGCACGGTCCGTCTGACAATCTGTTCCAGGACGATCAGAAGTTGACATTCTCAACTGTGTTATAAGTAATTCGAAAACAGTTTGCCAAAATTCCGCCGTGAATCTAGGGTCTCAATCTGAGACCAGTTCACGGGGGTAAACCATGGAGTCGAAATATTGTGTCAACAAAGACACGAACACAGCCTTTGGCTGTGATCGACTCTGGGGCGGCAGCAAGATGTACCATCTTGCCAAAACGATCAACCAAAACAAGAATACCATTGGTCTTGTGGGTGTCTCTGGGGAATCCGAAGACGAAGTATTTCTTCAGGAAAGAAAAAAACATGTACTGTTATTTCGGCATAATTGCGTGAGTACTCGTGCAGGTACGCCGCTAAGCCGAAGAACTTTATAAGTCCCTTTACATCTACTGGCACAGACCAATCGGCGATCGTCTTGGTTTTCGGATCCGGGCGTACACCGTTTGCCCACGATGCACCCAATAAGTGATATTTCGCTTGCAGCGAATATACACTTCTTGAGATTTGCATACAACTTGTGCTTACGCAGAAGTATAAGAACCTTCGGACGTGAGTACGATGTACTTCAACGTCCGACTTACCATTCATGGCTCTGCTAAGAACGAAGACATCATCAAAATAACTCGGTGCGAAATCCCGCACCGATCTCAACCGATTGGTTGCGCATCTGTTAAATGCCGCAGGGGCATTACTAAGCCTCTGTGGCTTGACTAGCCACTCCCAGAGCATATCGCTTGGGGTGATTACTGCTGTGAAAGGGATATCTTGCTCACGCATAAGGATCTGATAGAATCCATCCATCAGAATTATTGACGAAAAGATAGTACTCTTGGACATACCATCAATGATTACGTCTTTTCGTGGTTTGGGCGCTTGAGCCGGTATCGTTGCAGTGTTGAATATATTGAATGCATGCGTAATCCGCCATCCTCCTGTTGCTTTACACACACAGAAGGTCAACGAGCTATATGGCCCGCTGCTAAGCGTTCAACAAATTTTTTTGTTAATTTGGATTACTTACACACAGAAGGTCAACGAGCTATATGGCCCGCTGCTAAGCGTTCAACAAAAATTTTGTTAATTTGGATTACTTGTTCACGAGGCAATGGCCATTGCTTCATGATACAGTATTTCGGACCTGGGATTAGGTCGATTTTGTGTCGAGTGTCTTATCCTTAGGCAACTCGCACGGTACTGATTAAGGGAAGACATCCTTAAATTCTTCTAAATCATTATAAAAAGGGTTTATGCTCAAAGACTCCAAGCTGTGGGACGTAAATCGTTCAATCCGAGTCTTCTCGTCGAAGACACTTTCGTCCACCGATGAGCTTTAGAGAATCCGTTCGTTCTCGGGAAATATCATTGCCGACTGAATATCGGCCACGTGCTTGACATCTGTGACAAGTATGCAGATCTGCTTGACATTGCCACTACGTAGATCACGCAAGAACCGTTTCGGTTCAAGCGTTGGCAATTGAGTTATCTTCGAAGTTATCTTCGGAGGCGCTTTAGATCAAGTGTATAAGCGATTTCATTTAATCCATTGTTTACTAAGACAATCATTATCTCAGTTTCCTCTTTGGAACTTATTTCCAAAGGTACCTGTGATCCTTTGACCACAGGTTTCTGGGGACTAGTTCCCACAGATTCTTAAGGACTTATTCCCTTAAGATTTATTTGGGGGGTATCTTCCCCAACTGCCTCTAGCTGTGGTTGCGCTATCACAGCGATATCCTCTACGATCTGCTCTCCAGTCGATCTAGTAGATTTCGCAGTGTCTCTTATAGACAGGCATTTCAAACTTTCTTGAATGTTGCTTTCAAGCAAGCATCCTTGTTTCGTACCACTCAACTTATTCGAGTGATTAAACTTTGACGCTGCCTGTGCTTGCGTACAGCCGTCGGGATATAACTCCACAGTGTGATGAATATTCATACTGAGGTCTTATGCGGTCGTGCAAACGCCATCACACTCACTCGTAGGATATCCACACCGTTGTGAACGCTTTGAGACGTTCATCAGCGGGCCATTTGATGAACAAGAGACAGGCATCGTCACGGCTTGATGCTGCCAATTTTTTTTTTACATGGCTCGTACTTTCTGAGCCATGGTAATCCAAGGATGACATCAAATCCTTCATCCAAGTCTAGTACGATGAAATCATCATCGTACTGTTTACCTTTTAAGGTGTATTGGATACCAACAACACGTTACTTAACCGTTACAGATGCGCACGTTGCTAGGCGCACTGTCATCCTCGTTAAAGGGATATCACTCAAGAAATTTGAGCCTGCGATCTTCTAGCGAATGGCGTCGAATAAAAATAGCTCGACGCCCTACAATCGACTAGGGACTTAAGCGGCAACTTATTTGACTCTTTTATATTCAGAGTGACGAGGTGAACCTCATCCCCTGGGCAGTTACAGACAATGTTTGCGTGTGAGGAGCAACTTTCGTCAAAGACCTGCAAATTCTTTGGCGTTGCTGGATTCCTAGGGCGCTCCGCACCTACTGACCCCGACCGTTTTTTGGCTATCCGCCTCGCCGTTGCGATTTCGCAACAGCGTCGGCTCCGTGTCCTCTACTATTCGTTGCGAGAGGTCGGTCTTTTCGCTCAGTGTTTTTAGACACTGGCCGTGAAGCACTACACTAATAGGCGGAGTGGCCCATTTTCTGACAACGATTACATTTCTGTAACCGTTTGTAACTTGAAGATCAAGGTTTCTTGCTCTACATACGAGAGATCCATGGGTTCTGAACCTCCGTTTTCTTTTTGTCTCGGTGGACGATAAGCATCAAAGTGGACAAAAGCCTGTTTAAGACTGAAGTCCTATTTCGCTATAGAGATCGCTTGGTCGATCGACTATAGTTCTAGCCGGAACAGGTGGGTCTTAATAGTCCATCTGCAAGAAATTTAATAAACACAGATACCTGTGTTTGTTCATCAATTGGTTGACTCACGATACAACTGACCAGGTATCGTGTATGTTGGGCATAAGCGTGAAGATCACGCTTGCCCTGCTCCAAATCCAGGAGCTCGGCACGAGCCCTGAATTCGGCACGTGGTGGCTCAAATATTTGTTTTGAGCCGGGTCTTACAGACCTCAAATGATTCAAAGACTAATGGGTCGTGAAGCTTGAGCCCCAAGGAAGCGTCGGCCCATTAGCATCATTTACATGCTGCTGTCTCAACAGTTCCAATTGTTGAGCACCCTGTTCTCTCAACACCTCGGCGTGTTCAGAGCATTGCTGGTGAAGCAAGGCTACTTTCTCTCGGGCCACGTCGAGTTCGTGTTGTATGAACTCGGCTATGGCCGCATTGTCTTCATCTCTTCCCAGAGTGTACCGCATGGCGCCAAAGGCTGGGCCGCCTACGACCAAACTCATTCGTCCGATCGCTCTCCATTTTAGGGTTTTCAAATTAGTTAACTTTTCAAGCGTTGCGTGATAGCCTTTTTGAGGGGCTTGAAAGCTCCCTCCTTCTTTATCCAACAACTACGAAGTGCTATTAGGTGTAACGGGGCACGTTACACTAGTACTGATCTGTACTAGTTAGCCTTACACTGATTACAGTGTAACTTAGGTGACTCGAAACTTCACGTACACAAGGGTACAGAGGAAGGTTTCTAAGTAGCTAAAGGGCTTCACCTACCAAAGGTAATTCAAAGGATAAGAATTAGGGAAAAGTAAAACTATATTCATATAATTAGTTTCCTACGTAACGAGCTTCTATCTACTACTGACCTTATTACATTAATATCTAACTAAGTATGGCACCTCCTTGCGCACCGCACAAACGTGTCTTATTAACGATTGGCGAAGTTGATTCAGACTTAAATCTACCATCAAATCAATATTATCAAATTTGATAATATTGGAACTATTAAAGTCAAAATTAATAAAGATAATAATTTCGTACTTCTTTGTCTATTTCTTCTCATAGGAAATAATTATTGTTATTCCTCTTATAGGAAATCATAGTTATGTAATGGGATACCCCATTACACACAAACCTTCTGAGCACAGTCATGAAGCGCTTTACCTTTTTCTCTCACGGTTAGTGAGGTAGTAATGTAGTTGGTGGGCGCCTTAAGCGAACCCACCCAACACACTAATTAAAGTGACGCTACGAGAGCGGTAATTCGACTTCACGTGCGCACTTACGAGCTAGGAAGTAGTTTTTAGACTGAAATATATTTATTCATATTAAATATAAAACCTAGATGACATTTATGATTGTTTAATTAACTAATCACTAAATGCCATCTCTACAAATACGCTCGGAATACATATCACTGTCTATCTACAATGGAACACATCGGTTTGTGAAACGTTGTTGTGGTACATTTTACCTTATGGGTAGTATACCCTTTTATCCTATTCTAAAATTGTAAATTACTAAATCCCATTAATTATGGGTAACAAATGTGGTCGCCGCCAGAAAGAAATCTGGCGGACAAAACTTCTTAAATTAGCGAGGGAAAGTTTCTTTAGACTTCAATAATCTAAAACAGTTCAGTTCCCCTTTTGATCTTAAGCGTCTATGCCTTCCTAATGCTTGCGCATTGATCTGGAGAGATCGAAGCCTTTCTAAGGTACATACTCTCGGGCACTAGTTGCCACTTGATTCTACGAGCCCCTGAATCTATTGAACTAAGCTTTAATAGCTTGTACGACTCCCTAATTTGATAGACCCTTTATATTAATAGATCTAAGAGATCCTCTGAGTCTAAAAGTCTTCCTCTGACTTTAGGAGCGACGTAGCTCCGTTAGCACTCGTAGTTAATCTACGCCTAAGTCTTTATAATACTAATCATTTACTGAAATGGAAGAGTTTCCAGAACTTCAGAGACCCGACGCACAGCGTATGACAAGCTCAAAACTTTGTTTGGGCTTGAACATACATAATTCATTATGTCTCAAGGACCACAGGTCCTGCATGCAAGGCTTGAAGACTTCATGCAATATGTATCCTCCCTGATCAGCCAGGTCCAAGATCACTTGGCGGCATCTATCCCAACCCGGTACATCTCTGTACATGATTTAGAGCCAAAGGCTCGCCCTCTAGCTGTCAATGTGAAGACATTTTAAAGAAAAAAGGAAGAAATTTCCCTTTTTGGATTAAGCAGATGGAGATGTCCATTTACTCCGCCTTGTCTTAACAGAACAGCAGAAGGTGGCCATGGCCATTGCCAAGCTCGGAGGTAGAGCCATGGAGTGGGCACTATCGTACAGTACGTCCCAGCAAATGACCAGCGTGTTTGCACCGCCTGATCAGGCTTTTCGCATGCGTCACGGCTCATAGCGACTCGACAGAGTAAACAAACCCTAGGGGACTATGTCCAGGAGTTGAGAACTCTCATTGCATCTATGCATCAAAACGCGGTGCAAGAAGCAATTGTCGTAACAGGTGTTATGGGGAGTCTCAATGGGGGCGTTGCCCGGACGGAATTATTCCGATCCCATCCTGCTACTTTGAAGCGGCAGTTGCCATAGCGCTACGCGCTGATTTCGACTTTAAGTTTGCTCGTGTTAGCACGCCTGTTTACCGAACAAGCTCTTCGAGCACATGGGTACCGTCTAATAGACCGGAACCCAGTGTTCTAAGCCTCGTTGAGGAAGGAGAAGAGGCTTTATAAGCTGTGGAACAGCATAAGAACGTTCGAAGGTGTTATATGTGCGGAAGCACGAAACATTTACGTCCGGCCTGTTCCCTACGAAATACGCGTAAAGCTCGAAATAGCACCGATTCCGACCTATACCAGAAACCTGGTACGGTCCGGGAAAACGTCGATACCCAGTAGGAGCGGGGTGCCCTACTGGGGAAGACCTAGACTCTGTTGAACCTCTAAAAGGTGAGAGTAAACAGGACCTAGCCCCAATTGGCTCGGTGCGTAATGGCACAGGGCGTGAATACAAGCCTGGTTTTTTTATCACTCAAGCGACTGTGAAGGACTCCGATAAGCCATCGTCAATTTTAATTGACTCAGGAGCAACCTTGCAATTATGCTCGACGTATTTTCCTTGAAGGAAATCAACAATACGTTGAGGCCCTTAAAGCGAATGAACGTGATACAATCACTGTTCGCTCAGCGACTGGAACTCGTGTCACGGTTCCCAAAGTTCCATTGAACGTATGTATAGAGTTTCTGGACTTTGACAGTGTGGAACGCTGTCTCGTCCTTGATTTGGATTCGAGATATGATCTCCCTCCTGGGTATAACGTGGCTTGAACGCCATGAGCCATGGATCTATTGGAGGTCTAAGACCTTAGGCGCCACGCGCAATGCTCCTAGCAAAGTTTTGGAGAGTCATGAACCCACCTTTGCTAGGCAACAAAAGTGCTATTGGCGCAGATCATTGAATGAGTATGTCAGTGTTACATTGGCATGTCTGAGTTAATAAACTCTAATGTTAAAATGTTAATTCTGAGCCCGACTCAGCAGAAATAAGTGAAACGGCACGTGCTCCGTCGAGTGACATTCGTTTAATATCGATTCACTAAATGCTGAAAGCATTGTTGGCCTAAGGTCGAATCATCAAGGGTGCAATATCCCTGACATACGTCGAGTGGCACGTCTAAGTCCACCGAGTATGGTCGGCCGAGGTGGCATCATACTGAGTGTCAGTAGTGACACTATTGGCGGTTCGGCAGGACCTCAAGGGTGCAATATCCCTAAGATACGTCGAGTGGCACGTCTAAGTCCACCGAGTGTGGTCGGCCGAGGTGGCACCATACTGAGTGTCGATAGTGACACTATTAGCAGTTCGCCAGGGCATTTTGGGTCAAACCCGCCTAATGCACGTGAAGCGACACGTAAACGTTCGCTGGATAAAAAAGTTGAGTTACCTAACTCCTTGTCGGATGTCAAATTAGACACCATGTTTTGTATAGAACCAATACAGGCTGGAAAATTCGAGGACGTGAATGTCCCGGCCTCTAAGAGGCGTATTGTCTCAACTCCAAGACAGGATGGACACGAAGCATGTATACCCTCCCAGAGTGATACAAGTGAGCAGTTACATACGCTTGTAAATGGTGTAACCGGTAACATTGAGGGGAAGTTAGCCTTGCGGCAATCCCCTCGTTACATGCTCTTTTAGAACTAGACGAAATGTCTATTGATGAGTGCGGTCGAGCCTTAAAAGCTGGTGACTTATCTGAATTGGTGGTCATTCGACCTATGGTTGAGTTAAACTCATCGTCACTTCTAGACGAAGCTGTCCTGGATGACACAAAAGCTGCACTTAGTGCGCGAAATGGGTCATCGATCCTTAAAGATCCTACGGATTCCTTTTCTTCCTTAATTAAGGAATTCCAAGATGTGGTATGTAACTTACCATCTGTTTTACCTCCGGATAGAGGTGTTCGTCATAAAATTGACTTAGTTCCGGGAACCAAATGCTGTGTCACAAGACAATGGCCTTTACCAAGGGAGCATTGTGACGTCATTGACAATTTCTTCAGTGCTAAGCACGAAGCTGGAATGGTACGAGAGAGCAGATCTCCTCATTCGACACCGACATTTTGTAAAAAGCCAAATGGTAAATGGCGCATTGTACATGCTTATAATAAGCTTAACCAGCACAAACCACCATTCCTAGAAAGGACGTTCTTCAGAACAATATGGTGGGGGTTCAATGTACAGTGCACTTGACTTAGTCGATGGTTACTATATTCTGCTCATGGGAGCTTGCGATATCCCGCTTACAGCGGTTAGCACACCAAGTGGTATGCTATGGAGTGGTTGGTTACGCCGCCAGAGCTTTCCAACGTCCCGGCAACATTTAATCGTCTAGTGACGCAACTGTTTTGCCCTCACCGAGGTTATGCACAGACTTATTTCGATGACATTTTTGTCCATAGTCGTGCGGAGCAGAGTCGGTCGGATGTGGAAAACCTAATAGACCATTTGCGAGCAGTGCTCGATTGTATGCGCACAAACAAATTGTATGCCAATGCATCTAAGTGGAAAGCGAAGCCTTACAGCGGACCCTGCTAAGGTAAAAGCCATAGTAGATTGGTCGGTTCCTAAAATTCGAAAGGATTTACGTCAGTGGTTGGGTCTCGCCGATTATTTACACAAATAAAGCGAAAATCACGCTCATATGGCTAGGCCATTATCTAATCTCCTTATAAAGGATACCGAATGGTGCTGTACTAGCACAGAACATAACGTTTTTTAAGCAGTTAAGGATGGTCTTATCCATGCCTCGATTCTGGCACTGCCAAATCCAAATTGGCCTTTCAGTGTCGACTGTGACGCATCGGATTTTGCCATTGACAGTGCTCTGTTACAAACATAGCTGATGGGCGTAATCATGTTCTTGCGTTCGAGTTTAGACAGCTTAAAGCTGCGAAAAAGAAGTTCCAGTTCATGACAAAGTTACTTGCCATGAAGTATGCTCTCATCAAATTCAGAGTTCATCTGCTCGGCTCTAAGCCGTTTGTGATATATATAGATCACGCATCATTACGCACGGCGACTAAGTTGCCCCATCTCTGACAGGGAATGGGCCGATGGCTATTATGATTCGCCGAATACAACTTTGAGGTGAAGTATAAGCCTGGCATGCAGAATGCTTTGGCCTATGCGTTACCACACAGGCCGGATATTGAGCTCTCTCATCTAACGACTATGATGTCGCTCGTTGCTGAATAAATCCGCTCGGCTTACGCCAACGATGAACAGTGTGTAGCTCAGCAACGAGCTCTAAAAAGCTCTGAATTGGGTTTTAAATTGTCGGCACATTTGCGTACAAGGGAGCATCGATTTTCTATCGAACGCGACCTGTTGCTTTATTGCATGGACGCTGCGGATCCTCCGTGCTGATGGTGAAGGTACAGCAAGGCTGTTCATCGATCGCGTTGTTTGACAACACGGTTTGCCAGTGGCAATTGACTCTAATCGGGACCCCGTTTCACGAATATATTCGGAAATCAAATTTCCGAGTGCTTGGCACCAGATTAAATATGTCCACTGCGGACCAAACGCAGACCGATGGTCAAACTGAATGTGTCAATCGCGTCATTGAAGACATTTACGCAGTGTGTGCGCTCAGACACCAAAGCGCTGGAGCACAATGCTCCGAGTGGTGGAGTTTGCGTTAAATAACGCTGTACATGCCTCTACAGGCAATACTTCGTTCTATGTCAACGGTCTCACCGACCCAGGCGTTCCGTTAACGATACCACTGCGTGGCTCAGGGCTTAGTGGGGGAGAATTAGCCAATAGGCTTGCTGATATCAGCCCGGTTCCGTTTGGAAACAAGTAAGCGAGTTTCTCGCGACGCGATTTAGTGTCTTAAGACATGTAAGGGATCCGATGGCTGATAGCTAGACAAACAAAAAGAACAAGCAGATGCCAAAGGCAGAAGCTGTATTAATTCTTATATGGGCGGAGACCGAGTTTTATTAAACGTTAAAAATCTACCTACCAACTTGGTTTCCACGGTCTTCAAGACCAAATTGCACCAGCGCTTTATTGGACCATTTACGGTCGTAGCCAAGAAGGGCCTACTCTTACACGCTAAGCCTTCCTAGCAAGCTGCATACACACCCAGCGATCTAAATTGGCTTGCTTAAGCCATATCGGGACCCTTCCCACGTGGACTTAAAGGCGCTTGCGCCGAGACAGGCAGTCGTGCCGCAGATTTCTGCATCTTCACCAGGATGTCCAGCTGACTCTCTAAACGAGGTTGCTGACGCTCCAGCAGCGAAAGATGGTTCTGAACCGCCTCAAAGGAGCTCTCAACCCGAGCAAGGCCCTCACGAAGAAGTTGCATCTCGTGCTTTAGAGCATAAAATGCTTCTGCCGAGATTTCGGCCCCCTCTCCGCGCTGCCTGTGCGCGGGGGGACCTTCAGTGTCACGTGGAGAAACTTTAAAGTGACGACGTCGTAAGGGCCAACACCAGTATCTGGTGAAGTGGCTAGGGTAGCCCTCTTCTAAATGATCTTGGGAGTTTGAGGTACCACTTCGGCAAGATTGCCCGTAAGCCGTTGACGTTTTTAAGCGCCAAGCTCAGGGTCAACTCGCGTCAAACGACGCATCCCACCACTTGAAGTGGAATTAGGTGGATCTATAGTCTCAGTGCGGCTTTGAGGCATGGTTGTACGGTCAACTGAAGCACTGAATTATCGGCTAGAACCTTTCTTCGTTTTTTGGCATAAATGCCGAACGTAACTGGCCTTTGGCCTTTAGCTTGGCGACATTGAAGCGAATTATCCGTTCCAAACGAATATCAGCCACATCCGCAGACTCTCTGATATTTTAAACAGCGGAGCGGTGGGCCCGATGGACCCAGTTCTCAAGCAAAACTTCGTTTTCGCTTTTTAATTCGTTTGGAAACAAAACGATCGGAATTTCCCTCATTGAGGTCACCTAATCCCCACGGGATTGATCACGTAAACGCGTCAGATACTGACCTCGCGTCATTCGCTTTGGCGTAAGGTATCACTCATGAAGAGCGTCTCGAGCAGCGATCTCATCCGGTGTTCTCGCCGTGTCACCGAAGGTCCAGATGGCCAAGCTGTGACCCGCGATCTCTTTGAGACGCTCGTCCGCAGTAAGCGGAGTGAATCTATATCATTTTGAGCTTTAGGTTTCGCTATCTCACCAGCTCGACGACGAGCTTGTTCCTCTATGAGGATTGCCCGCTCTTGCTCTTCAATGAGCGGCTTCGTAATGATGTTGGACTTAGGGTTCTGTGTCCTGCTCAATGCAGTTAAGACATCAGCGGCACCATGTTCTAGGAACGGATTCGGGGCCCGCCGACGTTCATTCGGAGACGGCGTGTAAGAACGACGCTCTTGTTCCTCATCCTTTGATGGAGTGTTACTTTCAAAGTCCACCATTCCTTCATCGTCGAGGAAGGTGCTCAGAGTATGTGACTCACGCTTAATTGTGACAAAGAAAGAAAACACAACCAAACGGTTAGCTGTTTAGGTTTCAGCCTCAAAGAGGAAATGAAGCGAATGTTGTCACTCGGTTTCAACAGTCTGATGGGGGAGGATGTAATGGGGCACACATTGGTTGGAGAACCGTTGTTGTCGTACATTTACCTTATGGGTACTATACCCTTGTTATCTATTCTAAAATAGTTAAT